>NC_134706.1:36569295-36869295 GCF_043290135.1 Rhipicephalus microplus | reverse complement strand
TCAAACGGCTTTCGACCTGTTGAAGTGGGCCCTAACGTCTGAACCTCTGCTCTCCCACTTTGACGAAGCAGCACCGACTATCCTCCATACCAGCGTTAGCGGCCTTGGTATAGGAGCAGTTCTGCTACAATGCGACGAGTCTTCCATAGAGAAAGTTATTGCATATGCCAGTCGCGTACTCACCTGTGGTGTAGTATACTGACGTGGTGGTGTTTGTGAAGTGTGGTGACACCATGGTGTTATGTACAACGTGCTCCGAGGTGACGGCAGCGGTGCTTCTCGATTGAGTGGCGGAAAGACGATGACCTTTGCGCGAAACGTCACGCATGAAACTGCGGCCCGCCAAAAGGAAGAGGAAGTTCGTGCTAAGGATTGCGCTGCAGCCAATGCATGAGAGGAAAGAAGAAGAAGACGAGTCGAGGGCAGAACGAGATCTAGCTGGCTGGAGTACGTATCCTGGGTGTCGCGCAACTGCGGTGTCGGGTTCCGGACCTGACCACGTGAAGTCAGGCAAGGCCAGGACGCTCCAGCTGCCCACGGTGCACTCGGAGGTACGCGGCCTTCCAAAGTGCCGGCCATGGCTGTTCAAGGTCACGTCCCAGGTATTCGTTCCAGCCATGACTGTTCAAGGTCACGTCCCAGGTGTCCGGGCTTCGACTCTAATCCCGAACCACCCGTGTAGGGTGGAACCTTCCGTGGAGTGATCATCTCTTTGACAGGAGCCAGCATTGCAAGCGGCCGCAGTTCTTGCTAAGGCAAGGGCTACCTCGTCTTCGCCAAGCGTCACCGTGCTGGTCAGCCCGTGACCCCACCTGCTGAGACATCGCCAGCATCCGCTGCCTCAACCCATCAAGCCACCGCCATCATCAACGCCACCGGTGACTGTTGGTTTTCATAAACATTCTAGCTGGACAACTTTTAGGACAAGTTTCAGTTTGTCTGCTTAGACTGGGTGTCTGTACATGGCAACTTCATTTTTTTGTTGATTAGGCTTAATATTTCTACTTTTCTTTTCACACCTTAAACGGCTTCGTCATTTCTTAGTTCCGAGGCTTTCCCTCCGTGCAACAATTTATTAAACCATAAAGCTGCATCACAAATTGGCGTCCGCGACAGGACAAAGTCGTTTGTGTTTATCTGGATTGTCGGAGGCTGTGCGAACCGTGACCAGCACGGGAGAGATATAAGAATTGGCTGAACACATGGGTCTGAAGGGAACGGAGTTAAGACTGTAGTATGAGGAGTGGATGGAGAGAGAGCATGAGCAACGGGCTGCAGAGCGAAAAGCGGCGAAAGAAAAGCTCGTATTAGAGACGCTAAAACTCGAGCGGCGACTCGAGCTTGCGATGGCAAAAAGGGGGCAGCTGGGAATACAGAAGAGTGAACCAGTGGCTGAGGTGTGCTCTCACAGCAGTTACGTCACGAGCGATTTGAATTTATGTCAGGCTGACACTGTGCCTCGTCATGACCTTTCGCTAGAGAATGAAACTAGGGAAGATGACAGAGAGGTGGGTAGCCAAGAAACTAGGAGACTCGAGGAGCTTATTGAAGCACGGGCATGCTTCGTGAGCATGGAACAAGAACGTTCCATTCAAAGTAAAGGGTTTGTTGAAACCTGCGAGAAGTCAAGAACACTTCATGCAGAGGTAGGATTGTCCCTGAAGAGCTCCACTGAAGGAGCAGTAGAAGGTCTCCTAGCTAACGCCGGCAAATGCCGTAATGAAAGCTCTGATCGAGTTTCTGCCTATTGTTTTGGGCCACTGGGTGTAGCAACAGGCGCTACGTAAAGAGTTTTTCACGATGAATTTAACTCGTCCATACAGAGAGATGGCTTGCGTTCTCGAGAAATTGTAGATGATGCTTCCATGAGTAAACTGGAGCAAAATGCAGAAAAGCTTGTTGAAGAACAGAGATTAGAGTTGCAATGTAAGTAAGCTCTATGTGGTAGTGAGGGCAGGCGCGATAACCCAGGCAGAGGGGTTCAAAGTTGTGGTGAAAGAGCTAGACAAAAGCTGAAGTTATGAAAGTTGAACACGAAGGAAGTAATGGTCCAGCAAGTCATTGTACGAGGAAGGATGCCGACTGGTGCTCTCTGGCATCTTCGGTTGAAGAGGTCGAATCTCTAAAGTTGTCTGAACGATTGTCTGCTTACGAGCTCAAGCAAGGCGTTCCGAGGAAAAATGAAGTCACTCAGACGTGGTTTTACTGGCACGCCTGGAGGCAAGGCTTGCGACTGGCATACAGCGATTCCAGCGTGTATGCTTGTGATTTAGAGGTTGGGCGTCTGGTTATACACAGCTTTAGGTTCGGACGAGCTTACTGTAGACAATTCTTCCACCGGCGTCGAATTCCTCACGCTTGTCAATTGGGTAGAGCCATTAAACGCCTTGTTTGCGACGCTACAACGTAAGCGTCAAGTTCGATTTCCTGGTGGTTTCTTTTGGATCTTGATTGCGGACCACGGAAGGGCGTGTCATGTGAATAGTTGAAGAAGCTTCATGCAATGTAACATTGACTTGACGTGTAGTTCTTTTTTGACTTAATGGGGTATATATGAAAAAAGGTGATGTACTAAACAGGCTAATCTGGGGATTTTCATTATCTGCTAGTTGAGTTCATACTTTTTCTTGCTTCGTGTGTATATAGTGGTTAGTGAATGTAGACCTTTGGACGATGTAGTGAGCTGTGTGAGTGTGTATTTCGAGTGACTTCATCCGAGAATTGAGCAGCAGTTTTTTGTGCAGAGAAACTTTCCCAAAAACGGGCCTATTGTGGTGTGGTATAGTGACGTGGTGGTGTTTGTGAAGTGTGGTGACACCGTGGTGTTATGTACAACGTGCTCGGAGGCGACGCCAGCTGTGCTTCTCGATTGAGTGGCGGAAAGACGATGACCTTTGCGCGAAACGTCAGGCATGAAACTGCGGCCCGCCAAAAGGAAGAGGAAGTTCGTGCTAAGGATTGCGCTGCAGCCAATTCACGAGAGGGAAGAAGAAGAAGAGGAGTCGAGGGCAGAACGAGATCGAGCTGGCTGGAGTGCAGATCTTGGGTGTCACGCGACTTCGGTGTCGGGTTCCGGACTCGACCGCGTGAAGTCAGGCAAGGCCAGGACGCTCCAGCTGCCCACGGTGCACTCGGAGGTACGCGGCCTCCCAGAGTTCTGGCCGTGGCTGTTCAAGATCACGTCCCAGGTGTTCGTTCCGGCCGTGACTGTTCAAGATCACGTCTCAGGTGTCCGAGCTTCGACTCAAATCCCGAACGAACCACCCGTGGAGGGTGGAACATTCCGCCGGGTGATCATCTCTTCGACACGAGCCAGCATCGGCAAGCGGCCGCAGTTCTTGCTAAGGCAAGGGCTACCTCGTCTTCCTCCAAGCGTCGCCGTGCTGGTCAGCACGTGACTCCACCTATTGAGACTTCGCCAGCGTCTGCCGCCTCAACCCACCAAGCTTCCGCCACCATCAACGCCACCGCTGACTGTTGATTTTCATAAACATTCTAGCTGGACAACATTTAGGACAAGTTTCAGTTTGTCTGCTTAGACTGGGTGTCTGTACATCGCAACTTCATTTTTTTGTTAATTAGGCTTAAAGTTTCTACATTTCTTTTCACACCTTAAACGGCTTCGTCATTTCTTAGTTCCGAGGATACTACGCTTGCCGGAGTACGACTTTGACATAACTTACAAGTTAGGTAGAATACATCATGACGCCCTTACAAGTCAGGTAGAAAACATCAAGACGCCGACGCTTTATCTCGTTGCCCGCTTCCAACTACCCGTATCAGCGTTGGTGAGAACTCAACCGCCACGTATACCGAAGCTCATACGCTCGCATCAATAAGGCAACCCTTTTCGGACGACGAGCCAACATTTGTCTCCCGCCAGCGGTCCGATTCATACTGCAGACGCATGATGAACTACCTTTACGGAGTTTCTCACCCACCAAACGCGTGACTTCGTCGTCAACTTCTGCACTTTAAGCTGGACAATGGGGTTCTCTACCGCCATATCTGTCACCCTGACGATCAGTGCTTGGTTCCTGTACTGCCACGCTCTCTTCGACTTCCAAGTGCCGGTGGCTTTCCCGTTTAAGCATGTCAGCAACGTTTTCTTCTACTGTAATTTTTCTTGCACTATATATATATATATATATATATATATATATATATATATATATATATATATATATATATATATATATATATATATATATATATATATACCATGTTTTGGATAATCTATGAGAAAAAGTAGTGACCCCGAACGGTAAGCAGTTGCTATATATATGCTAAATATATATATATATATATAGTCCAGTAGATGCTCCGTGAGCGGTCACAACGTGGTTTATTTCGACGTTTCGGCCTAGAGCCTGGTCTTCATCAGGCCTGATGAAGGCCAGACTCTAGGCCGAAACGTCGAAATAAACAACGTCGTGACCGCTCACGGAGGATCTACTGGACTATATGCAACGCTACGGCCACTCAACCACCATGTCTACATATATATATATATATATATATATATATATATATATATATATATATATATATATATATATATATATATATATATATATATTCAAAAAAATCAAGCATGTAGGAAAAATTGTTTTGTAAAGGACTGACGTTTCGGCCGCGGGACCGGCCTTCGTCGGAGTGATGTGAACATGCGACGGTAACGCAATATAAAAAGGCCAGTAACGTATCATAGCGCTGTTAATGGCTGACAAGCGGTTGTTAAAAGCACGTGGGAAACAGTGCGCGTGATAAGCTATATATATATATATATATATATATATATATATATATATATATATATATATATATATATATATATATATATATATATATATATATTATGAAGTCTTGGTTTGGAAGACCTTTATTAGGCCCGAAGAACCGGCAGCCGAAAGCTGAGATGAACGAACCAAAACGATGATGCTACGTGACAACGATGAGGATGCATGAGCAACACACGATAATGATGATAATGTACAGATGAAGAGGATTGGTATACTAAATGCCCACACTAATTGCCCCCACGTGAAAGCGGTCAGCCTGGCCGCGGCAAGTCAAGGGGACAAAGAACGTCGCATAAAGGGCTTCATACGGGAGACATGGACGACCTCAGTAGTTCGATAACGGTGATCTGCAGGGGCTACAAGTGGCGTCACGCGATAAGTCACTGGTGAAGTTTCTTCAAGAACTGTGTACGGCCCGATAAACCGTGGCTGGAATTTGTCGCACAAACCAGGTGTGCGAATAGGCGTCAAAAGGAGCACTTCGTCTCCAGGTTGAAAGGATACAGCACGATGCGATTCATCATAAACCAGCTTTCTGTCTTGCTGACGGGCTTCAGTGTTTATACGAGCACGTTGGCGGCTCTCTGCGAGCCGTAAAACGTATTCCTCTGAAGAGGATGGAGATGACTCCACATGGCAGGTAAAGGAAGAGACGTCCAGGAGAGAAGTAGGGAGCGTCCATAAACTAGGTAAAATGGTGAGTAGCTGGTTGTCCGCTGAATAGCCGTATTGTAGGCGAAAGTGACGAATGGTAGGACTACATCCCAGTTCTTGTGGTCTGGTTGAATGTAGGCGGTGATCATGTCAGCAGGAGTGCGATGGAATCGCTCAGTGAGGCCGTTAGTTTGGGGATGATAACTAGAGGCAGTCTTGTGAGTTGTGCCAGAGGCGCGAAAAGTTCGTTCACTAGTTGTGAAAGGAAGGCCCTTCCACGGTCACTGAGCAATACACGTGGAGCACCATGACGCAGTATAATGGCTCGGAGGATGAAATCGGCAATTTCAGAAGCTGAACCGGTAGTGACGGATGCCGTCTCGGCGTAGCGCGTCAAATGGTCAACGGCTGTTACAATCCATCGGTTTCCAGCAGCACTGACTGGAAGAGGGCCATAAAGATCGATGCCTACAACTTCGAATGGTGTGGCTGGGCACGGAAGAGGCTGTAGTGTACCAGCTGGAGCAGATGTGGGTAGTTTTCTACATTGGCAGGTAGTGCAGGACCCGACGTACCGAGCTACACTAGTGGTAATACCTGGCCAATAAAACCGACTTCGAAGGCGATCGTAGGTTTTGTGGTAACCAAGGTGACCAGCCGTCGGATGGTCATGAAGTGCTCTGAGGACTTCGGACCGAAGAGATCAGGGTAGAACGGGAACCCAGCGCTGACCGTCACGATGGTAAATTTTGCGGTACAGCACTGAGTTGTCCAGCTTAAACTGCGAGAGTTGGCGACGGAGCCTCGCATTAGGTGGACGGGAACTGCCAGTGAGGTAGCCTATAATACGTCGACAGTATGGGTCAGCCAGCTGTCGAGAAGGAAAACCGTGCGGGTCGTCCGAAGGCAGCTGGTCCATAGAGGCGAGAGAGGAAAACGCCGTAGACGTGGACTCCAAGGGTGTGTTGTGCAAAGTGATTGCGGAAACGCTGAGGGGAGCCGCTGGTAGTGGGCAGCGAGAGAGAGCATCGGCATAGCTGTGCTTTCTGCCACACTTGTATACGATGTCAAAGTCATACTCTTGTAGGCGTAGAATCCAGCGGCCGAGGCGTCCCGACAAGTTCTTGAGTGTCGAAAGCCAACATAAAGCATGGTGGTCGGACACAATGGTGAAATGGCGGCCGTGAAGATAGGGACGAAATTTCTGCACTGACCAAACGATGGCGAGGCACTCCTTCTCGGTGATCGTGTAGTTCCTCTCAGCTGCGGAGAGGACGCGGCTGGCGTACGCAACGACTCGCTCTCGCAAAGAGTTGTCGCGCTGGAGGAGCACGGCTCCTAAACCGTGGCCGCTAGCGTCTGTATGGAGGAAGGTCGGTGCGCCATCGTGAAAATGAGAAAGTACAGGATCGGTCGTGAGGGCACTCTTCAACCTGTCGAAAGCCGATTCACAATCCTGAGACCACTGAAAGGGCGTACCAGAAGCAAGTAGCTTATGGAGTGGTGCGGCTATGGAGGCAAAGTTTTGTATGAATCGCCGAAAGTAAGAGGCGAGACCAAAGAAACTTCGCAAATCTTTCGGCTTGTCAGGGCGAGGGAAGCGAAGCACCGCAGCAGTATTCTCAGGGTCTGGACGAATTCCGTCCTTGCTCACAACATGACCGAGGACCTTGATAGATCTGCTTTCGAAATGGCACTTCTTGGTGTTAATTTGAAGACCAGCGCCCGCAAGGCAAGTCAGGACCTCGTCCAAGCGTTGCAGATGTTGGGGAAACGTCGATGAAAAAACAACAATGTCATCGAGGTAACATAGGCAAGTTTTCCATTTCAGGCCACGCAGCACGGTGTCAATCAAGCGCTCAAAAGTTGCGGGCGCATTGCATAGAACAAACGGCATAACATTGAAATCGTATAGGCCGTCCGGGGTTGCAAACGCAGTTTTTTCTTTGTCATCTTCGTGCATGGGGATTTGCCAATAGCCGGAACGCAAGTCGAGGCTTGAAAAGAATTCAGCACCTTGTAAGGAATCAAGGGCGTCGTCGAAACGTGGCATGGGGTATACGTCCTTCCTAGTGATCTTATTGAGTGCTTGGTAATCGACGCAAAATCGTACGGAACCGTCTTTTTTACGCACCAGAACCACTGGAGACGACCAAAGACTGGTTGAGGGTCGGATTATCGCCCGTTGCAGCATATCGTCTACGTTTTCCTCGATGATTTTTCGTTCGGCTAGGGAGACGCGGTACGGACGACGATGCACAATGGATGTTCCGTCGGTCTGAATACGATGTGCTGTAGCAGTTGTCTGACCCAGGCTAGATGAATGAACGTCAAAAGAGTTTGCATGCTTTTGCAACAAATCAAGCAGCTGCTGCTTCTGCGAGTCTGTCAAGTCCTTGTTGATGGCTGCTGTAAAGGCCGAGGAAGCAGCATGATCTCCAGAATGGCCTTTAGAGGAGGCAGGGGTAAGAGGCACGACGCACACAGGCTCCAGATCGGCAACGCAGGCGACAGTAGTGCCCCGCGGCCGTAAAATTTTATCTGGTGCGGTGTTCGTAGCAGCGAGGACAGCTAATCTATTGTTGAAGCGAGCCACACCTGATGCGAGAGCTATGCCTTTATTAAGGCAACGGGGCGATGGAGTGACCAAAATGTCACCAGAGTGGACGTCGTTGGACAAACCTGTCACTAACTGATGTTCGTTCGGGGGTAACTCGATGTCTACAGCAGCGATGAGTCGAAGTGGCCTGTAGGTTTCGTCACTAAGCAAGTGGTCTGTGTCAGTAAGATGGACGATACGTTGTGCACAACAAATAGCCGCGGAAGCAGACGAAAGAAAGTCCCAGCCTAAAATGAGTTCGTGGGAGCACGGGGATAGCACAGCGAATTGTATGTGATGAAGAAAGTCGTCGATTAGCACACGGGCCGTACAGAGAGCGGAAGGGCGAATCATTGTTCCCTGGGCTGTAACCAGTGTTGGTCCATCATAAGGCGTCGTGACTTTTCGAAGACGGGTACACAAATCAGCACGAATAATAAAAAACGCAGCCCCAGTGTCCACCAAAGCATCAACTTCCACTACCTCAACTGAGACTGCAATCATATTGTAAGGGCGCGCTGGAGGAATTGGAGTACTGTGTTAGAATGCAGTTTGTCCTCCAAAAACTGCATCGCTTAGTTTTCCGGGCGCCGATCAGAAGCGAGGGAAGCAGGCTGAAGAGGAGAAGAGGAGCGACGGTAGGGCAATGGTGAATGGCGTCTGGTTGATTGATGACTACTGCGCAGTTCACCGGATGCTGGCGGAGATGAAGACCGACGCGGCGGTGACGAATAACGACGGCCCTGGCACAAGGCTCCTGCGGTATAGTCTCGTTCGCGTATGTCGTACCCTCGGCGCTCATCTTGCTGGCGCTTGCGGCAAAAGCGTGAAAGGTGACCACGATAGCCGCAATAATAGCACGTAGGGCGAGTCGATCGACAAGGAGGGTAGTAGCTTGTGTTAGATGCACCGGGAGAGAGAGCAGTGAGAGGGACAGATGATGGTTCAGGCGGTGGTGATGGAGAGCTCGTGGGAAAGCTTCTGGGAGGTGCGGCAGCAACCGACGCGTACGTTCGGGGTGGCGACGTCGAGCTGACGGTGCCTGATGGTGCGGCGACGGCATGCGAGAACGATGGGAGAGTACGAGCGACAGTGGGCTGCAGGTGGGCCATATGGGTCATGGACGTGAGCTCCTCCCTGATGACATCCCGCAATGACGTTGAAGAAGACTGAATGAGACACACTGAAGGTAGTGTGAATCCCATTGATTCTAATTCTTCGCGTATTATCACCCTTATTGTGTCTCGTAGGTTTGGATCCGCCGTAATACGGGCCGCGTCACTGTCCGGTTGTAGGCGCATCGACTCAAGTTCTTCGAGGCGCTGACAGGTTGTCGCAACGTCAGCAACGGTAGCCGGATTCTGGATTGCAAGGGCATTGAATGCGACGGGTCCAATCTTCTTAAGAAGCTGGCGTACCTTGTCTGACTCTGTCATTGGGGTGTCAACCCGGCGGCAAAGTGAAAGGACATCCTCGATGTAGGATGTATACGACTCCCCGATGTGCTGTTTCCGAGTCGCCAGAGCTTTCTTTGCGAGAGCTGAACGAACAGCCGGTGCACCAAATACATGGCGAAGCTGATGTTTGAAGGCTGACCAGTCGGGGATGTCGATAAAGTGGTTGAGGAACCACGTCTTCGCGACACCCATGAGCTAGAATGACACGTAAGCGAGTTTGTAGGTGTTATCCCACCGGTTAGCAGCGCCTACACGTTCGAAATCGTCTAGCCATTCCTCCACATATACCCCGCGCATACCAGCGAAGGGATGGGGCTCACGCTGGAGGCTGTTAATGACATGAAAAGGCGCGGCACGCGGTGGCGGAGTGGGAACGGCTGCAGCACCGACCTCTTCTTGGTGCGACATATTTCCGGACACCTGGCCCAAGCGGCGACCTGAACGTAGCTCCAGGGGGTAGAGTGTTCGAGAGGATGACGGGGAATCCAACTGCACGCTCCACCACGTATGAAGTCTTGGTTTGGAAGACCTTTATTAGGCCCGAAGAACCGGCAGCCGACAGCTGAGATGAACGAACCAAAATGACGATGCTACGTGACAACGATGAGGATGCATGAGCAACACATGATAATGATGATAATGTACAGATGAAGAGGATTGGTATACTAAATGCCCACAATTGCCCACAATATATATATATATATATATATATATATATATATATATATATATATATATATATATATATATATATATATATATATATAATGTGCATATGTGGTCTGGGTATGAGCCTCTGTATGAGCCTCTGGCATAGTCGCCAAGCCGGTGGTTTTTTTCTCAACCACCTTTTGCCTTTCCTGATCAACATAGAGGACAGGTTCGGCAAGCGCCTGTATATTTTAGTCGCTGTTCACGAGCGACATAGCCTGCATGACCAACTTCTGGTATGTCGATACCACGTCGCCCGCGAGGTAAGCGTCTTCCGTGATCACCAACTAGGGTTGTCGAAACAAAAACACCATCCTAACGCGGTGGTAGAGTTGATCTCGATAGAAGAAACAAAGAACGGCTTCACCTCCATTTTGCGGGTTGAAAATGCGATCGCTTCGGGAACATTCAAATCCAACGGTTCTTCGTCGTAAGGCCTGTCCGTAAGGCGAACATCGTCCAGAGCTGCTTGCAATGTCATGGCTGGATTTCTCAGAGGAAAACTCTTATCGCTGCAGCCTTGAAACATTCTGACAACGTTGTGGAGTAGAGGGTCCGTATTCGTGGCATGGTCCAAAACTATTTCGTAGATGAACTCCATCATTTTCTTTTCGGCAATCTGCACAACAAGATCGTCCACAGAAACTTTCTTCCTGTTTGATGGATACGGGTGAGTGCGAACCCATCCACTGCATGCGAACCTGCAAAAATTTGTGCAAGGTTTCAAAGTCAGGTTAGTGAAGGTGTGCAGTCAACCACCTTCCTCCATGCAATCTGCCGTGGTACAACGCACGGCAGATTGCATGGAGAGAGAGATAGTGAATATATAGAGAGAATGAGAGTGAATAAAGACGGTGCTTTGTCTCTCGGAAAAAGCCACTTTTTGTTTGCACAATATTTCGCTTACAAAGCGATCTTCAAGCGGCAAGAGCAGTGATTTTGGTATTGTAAAATTACTTATTCTTGCAAAAGATATTGCTTTTCTTTTTATTGTCCCATTCATATAGGCACCCTATACGGCTTCCATACTTGGACGATGTCATTTTTTTTACGCGCGAAACGCTTTTTTACCACAATACCATGCACACATGCTGCAAGCAAAGGTCTCCAGCTGTTTTGTTACAACAGTGCGATCATTTTTCTTCTTCCGGAGAATCGAATAGCACATGTTTTGAGAAAGATGATGCAAACCTGTGAAAACCATATTTATCGTTACCGAAGTTTAAACATGTCACTTCGCGGCCATAAAGAGCAGATAGTACTGCTGTTCACTTCGGTTGCCTTCCTCGTATTTGAAACGACCTCCGTGTGGCGTAACTAGCCCACATAGTTCATATACTTACTTAACAGGGCAAGAAGTGCGTGTTTACAGACGGGTTCACAGTTAAAGGGAACACTTTCGTGCGCAGCATGTCTAGATTTCACTCTGTGGCAAAAACATAGAGGCTCAGATTTGAATAAGACTACAGCTGGCTGACTGCTCTAAACTGGTGCCGAGTGCGAAAGATATTCATACGTTTACTTGCAGTTATGAGACACGCAATATGACAGGTTCTCATCAGTGTTCCCTTTAAAGAGGGCAGTATTGTACATTGCTTGAACAACTGTTTCTGTATTGCCAACTTAAATCATGTAATATAAATTTCAATTCAATAACCGGTGCATGTCTCTCATAATCATATCGTGGTTTTGGGGACGTAAAACAACAGATAGTAATATACTGCTACATGTCAGTGCAGGGAGTTGAAGAAAACAAAGCATATAGACTGGCGCGAGCTAAGCTGTGTGGCTGGCGCTGCTCGCTTAACCGGCTGAAAATACATATCTGACTACCCCTCCGAGTCGGTCTCCTTTTCGTAACATATTTGGTGGAGTTGTGCGATCCCCGCCCTCGCCAGGGAACTCCAAAGCGGACGCTCCCTCACGGCTTTCAACATGACCACTCAAGACTCGGCTACATCCTTCCCGGTCGCCCGCCCTTCTGCCCGGTCTGTCAACCCAGCGCCCGCAACAACTTTCGTGACGCTTCCCATCCTCAAAGACCCCGGCGTGTTCTCGGGCCGCGAGGGTTCCGAAGTCGAACAGTGGCTACGCCTCTACGAACGCGTCAGCGCCACTTACAGGTGGCTTCCCACACTTGTCCTTGCAAACGTCATCTTTTATCTCAACGGAACCCGTCGTGTTTGCTTTGACAACGACGAGCATGACATAACAAGCTGGTAGAGCTTCAAAAAAAAAAAGATTCGTGAGCTTTCTGGCAACACCTCTGGTCGTCGTCAAGCTGCGAAAAATGAGTTGTGGACTCACGCACAATCTTTCGCGGAGCCCTACATCGGTTACATTCAGGCTGTCATCTCACTATGCCACCAAGCTGACGAAAACATGCCCGAGCCTGAAAAAGTTGCGCATATCCTAAAGGGTATCGCCGACGATGCTTTCAACCTGTTGGTATTCAACAATGTGTCATCTGTTGATGCGATCATTCAAGAATGCCGCCGGTTCCAAGAAGCTAAAAACAGGCGCATCTCCCATCAGCTCCAGCGCCTTCCGAACACGGCTGCGACGTTCTCGTGTCTCGACGCATATCATCCACCACACACCTGTGACAACTTGACGCGACTCGTCAGGCGCGAACTTGAAGCGGCTGCTCCAGCTAAGGTGGGACCAACGTCCCCTCACCCCTCTCCTCCAATTACATTGCCCCTCATTCAAGCAGTCGTCCGGCAGGAAATCACCAGCTTGGGAGTTCACACTACCTCACCGCCTCCCCGCACCGACTACCAGCCCCAATACACACCTGCACGTCCCTTCCCGACCGGCTCTCTCTCAACGTTCCGTAATCCGTCCGCATGGCGAACACACGATGACAAGACGATCTGCTTCGCGTGTCACCGAATCGGGCACTTTCTTGCCATTGCAGAAGCCACTGGGGTCCTCCTGCACAAGCCTCTTCTCGTCCCATCTATGCACGTCCTGCCTATCGCCTTGATACCAGCCGCGACCATTTTGCCCAGGCACCTGCCACTGAATACCGCTACTCCTGCTCTACATACCGCCATCGTCACCAGTCTCGTTCTCCACAGCCCCGCCGACTGTCTCCTCCCGCCTTCCCATGAGATTCCCCGACGGAAAACTAAGTGTTGCAGCCCCCAGAGGTGACGTTGCATCGCTCGGACTGACCGAAAATCCTCTCTTGACGATACCAACAAAACGGAACCTTACAGACGTACAAGTAGACGGCGTACCTGTCACTGCTCTTGTTGACACGGGCGCTCAACTTTCTGTGATAACGAGTGATTTTCGCCGCAAGCTCAAGAAGGTTCTCACACCTGCGACCACTCAGTTCGTCCGTGTTGCGGATGGTGGAATGGCATCTATCGTTGGAATGTGCTCCGCTCGTGTAAGCATTGCGGATCTACACACAGTTGTTCTCTTCACCGTCCTTGATAAATGCCCCCACGACGTAATATTAGGCCTCGACTTCCTGTCAGCGCATTCTGCCCTCATAGACACTTCAACCAGTACGCTTCGTCTACACTTGCCCGCAACAGAACCTCTTGCACAACGGCCGAGTCGCCACTGCACAACAGGACACGCGCGCCTCCCTCCACAGACACTGACCTACATAGAGCTCGTATAAATACCACCAGTTCCCGACGGTGACTATGTTCTGACCCATATCACCAATGTCCTCAAAAACCGCGGCATTACATTACCGCACACCATTCTGTCCGTCGCAGGAAATTCTACCTGCCTCCCAGTTGTGAACTTTAGCTTGACACCTCGAGTGCTGCCACAAGGGATCTCTTTGGCGTTGCTCTGCACCTTACAGACAATGCGGTAAATGTTTTCACGATAACCTCTCCTTCTAACCCCCCACGCTCAACATCAATCTGCCACTTGCTCCGACAGTGCTATTAGGTCGATGATTGCTTCCAACTTAACGCCGCAGTAGACTGATGAGCTCCGCCGGGTTCTGCTGTCCTACATCGACGTTTTTTACCTCAGCGGCCGTCCGTTGGGGAAAGCTACTGGTATGACCCACCGCATAAACACTGGTAATGAACATCCTATTCATAGGCGTCCATATCGGGTGTCGGTGGCCGAGCGTCACATTATCCAAAGTGAGGTTGATAAAATGCTCGCCAAGGACATCATTGAGCCATCCTGCAGTCCTTGGGCTTCTCCTGTAGTGCTAGTCCACAAGAAAGACGGTGCATGGCGTTTCTGCGTTGATTATCGACACCTTAACGAAATTACCAAAAAAGACGTGTACCCCCTGCCACGCATAGATGATGCGCTTGATTGCCTCTATGGGTCCCACTATTTGTCCTCTATAGAACTTCGTTCAGGCTACCGGCAGGTAGAGGTAGATGAAATGGACCGTGAAAAGACGGCATTCATCACCCCCGATTGCCTATATCAGTTCAAGGTCATGCCCTTCGGCATTTGTAACGCTCCAGCCACCTTCGAACTAATGATGGACTCCGTGCTCAGAGAATTCAAATGGTCCACCTGTTTGTGCTACTTACACGACGTCATCGTCTTTTCACCAACATTTGAGACTCATATAGAGCACCTCTCAGCCATCTTGAGAATCTTCCGTCGCGCTGGCCTGCAGCTCAACTCGTCTAAATGTCCCTTTGGACGCCATCAAATCACAGTACTTGGCCATTTAGTAGATGCCAACGGCGCACAACCAGACCCGGCAAAAATCAGCGCCATCAAAAACTTTCCTTTACCACAATCTGTGAAGGATGTACGCAGCTTTATCGAACTATGTTCCTACTTCTGACGCTTTGTCAAAAATTTTGCGCACATAGCAAGGCCGCTTACACAGCTCCTCAAGAAAGACGTCCCGTTTTCATGGGGCTCCGAATAGGCTTCTGCGTTCTCCACTCTCATCGCTTTTCTCACTACTCCTCCGATTCTATGGAAATCCGTACAGATGCAAGTGGACATGGCATTGGTGCAGTGCTGGCTCAGAAAGAACATGGCCATGATTGCGTTATTGCATATGCCAGCCACCTCCTATCCGCCCCTGAACGTAACTATTCTATCACAGAGCGTGAGTGCTTGGATCTTGTATGGGCGGTGGCGAAATTTCGACCTTATCTATACGGACACCCATTTTCGGTAGTTACCGACCACCACGCACTCTGCTGGCTGAACTCTCTGAAAGATCCATCAGGCCGCCTTGGTCGCTGGGCTTTGCGCCTGCAAGTGTTTTCCTATTCGGTGGTCTACAAACCTGGCCACCTACACCGTGATGCCGATTGCCTCTCCCGGTACCCTGTCGACGATCCTGAGGACACTGACGAGCCCACGGAGAACTCTATCTTGTCAGTGTCCGACTTCCTTAATATTGGGGAAGAACAGAAGCGTGATGCAGAGCTGCTTGACATCATCAGCCGTATGGAATTCTCCACAAAAGATGCTTCCGTCCGCTACTTTGTCATTCAAAAGGGTGTGCTATACCGTCGCAATTTCTGACTAGACGGGCCCGACCTTCTCAAGGTTGTGCCTAAGCATTTGCGCCGCTTTGTTCTAACCGAACTTCACGACGCTCCCACGGCTGGGCCCTTGGCGTATCCCGAACGTACGAGCGCGTCCGGCACCGTTTCTTCTGGCCAGGCCTTGCTCGCTCAGTACGCCGATACGTCGCCACGTGTGACCTATGCCAACGTCGTAAAACACCGTCGCTGCTACCCGCTGGCCATGTTCAACCAATCGACATACCCGCGGAACCATATTACCGTGTTAGATTAGACCTGCTTGGTCATTTTCCCACATAAACATTGGGAAACAAATGGATAGCCGTTATTACAGACTACGCTACACGCTACGCTATTACGCGAGCTCTACCAACCAGCTGTGCAACCGACGTCGCTGACTTCTTGTTACGGGACGTTATACTGATTCATGGTGCTCCGAGACAGCTTCTCACAGACCGTGGCCGTACATTTCTATCCCAAGTCATCGCCGACATTCTTCGTTCTTGTTCCACGCAACACACACTGACAACCGCTTACCACCCTTAAACAAATGGCCTCACGGAACGATTTAACCGCACTCTAACAATTATGCTCGCTATGTACGTGTCGCCCGACCACCGAGACAGGGACCTTGCCTTACCCTACGCTACTTTCGCGTATAATTCATCCCGTCACGACACAGCGGGCTTTTCGCCGTTCTACTTATTGTACGGAAGAGAGCCGACTTTACCACTGGACACAGTCATCTCAGCTCACACCTCGTCCACCAGCGAGTATGCCCGCGACGCGATTGCGCGAGCCGATCATGCCCGTCAGCTCGCTCGCGCTCGGCTGATGGCTTCGCAAACCAACCAATGCCGTCGGTACATTTTTTTTTTCGGCCAAACCTAGCGGTACATTTTTTTTTCGGCCAAACCCCCCAGTCTTTCTTTGGGTACTTCGGTGCAAAAATTTTGGTCTGTCTATCTGTTGCTCTAACTGTCTTCCTGTCTATCAGTACATTTGTGTGTTTTTTCGCCATAACGATACCTCAAACGTTACAAATTTAAGCGATACCCCAAACGGCCAACCCTTTTCGAAGCGCTCACCAATATTGCTAAAGCTTCAGCGTTCTTACTTGTGCGATTGCCTATAAATGGCAATTATTGCGCATATCTGAGGCACCATAACAACACGTTAATATTTTGTATGTGTGGCTTTATACTAGAGAAGGTATACATAAGTAATTCTAAAGACCATAGCGTTTATCACGCTGCAATGACAGAGCAACATGATACTCTAAAAGGCAACTGTTTCCAACATTTTGCTAAGATGACACGGTAGTGGTACCTGCCCGTCGCTTTGCGTTCTACACCTTACCGCCTCCGAGAAAGACGCGCATCTTTCTCCGTGCGCGCGCACGCCTTCCTTCGTTTTCAAAGATAACTGCCAGATAGCGCTCGTGTCTAACGTGCCTCGATGCGCTCGTTCATCTTCGCTGCACGGATCGAGACTCTCTAACGCAGCACTTCCAGAACACAATTCACTGATTTTCCTCCGCAAAACATCGAATAAATGTTTTTTTTCACTCTCTCCAGACACAAGACTATCGTCTTTCGACGATATTTTCAGTGAAATATGCAGACACGGGGCCAATGTTTTTTAAATAAATTAAGTAATGGGCTAACAGAGTGGCATAATTCATGATTGTCTAACTAAATTATCAGAACATGCCGTGAACGTTGTTGCCAAATGGAAGAAATCCCGCGCTCATCTCTGCGCTCTGAAGGCTTGTCCCCACGTATCCCTCACAGCACGTCAGCGCGAGGCTCTTTGACGCGGCGGCGCGCCGGAGTGTGGGCGGATGGCTACGCGAAGCCGCACGCTCTCTCTCTCTCTCCGTATGGGAAAGTGCTCGACACAGGGTCAAATGAAAGTGCGCCGACGTGCTGCGACGGATATGTGGGGTCAGGCCTTAAAAGATGAACTGCGACGCGACTGCTTACCCGCGCTCGCAGGAATTCTCATGCCCCTTCTTGTCGGCGATCAGCAGAGACGCCGTGAAACCCTTGGAGCGATACTTGCAGAGAAACAACGTGGATTCGGCCAGCTTCTCTAGCGCCAAGTTTCTGTTGTTGCCTGAACGCAAAATAACAGTGCACGGGCGAATCTAAGATACGTTCAGGACGTTCTGTATCCTTATATTCAAAGAGACTTAGCTACAAAAATTCAAAACCAGCTCCTTTTACTTTCTTCAAATTAATATCAAAGTTACTACAATACAGTTGAAAGAATACAATCAAGATCCAATATACTTTCCCTGGCTTCATTATCTGTCAGTTTTCATTTAAGATAGTCAATTTACGACAGTTTTCACCATCGTTTAAGCAAATTTAGCCAACGTTAGTGAAAATCACCAAGTACAAACGAAATTAGTCGACAAAGGAGTCTTACCTATAAACCGTTAGCTCTCACGGAACCCATGACACATTACCGATGAAGATTACCGATGACATATAGTTAATAACATCGTCGCTTCATTGTATCTATATATTTATGATTTTGTAATCTTACAATTTTTGCTCCTGTCATTGCTATTTAAATATTTCTGTTTAAATGGCGTAGGATATTCTATTACTCTGTATACTGTGGGACCTCCTGTGTTTCTTTGTCATGCACATCGTATTATGAATGAGTAGAAATTTTGATTGACTGATTGATTGATTGATTGAAAAAAATAGTGGAAACCTCCTGAAGGAAGAGAGGCGTTGAGGAAGTCCGCGGGTGTATGCACCGCTGTCAGAATTGCTTTCAACGTATTACTTAAACGAATTTGAAGTGAGTAAAAAGCGAGACGAAAATAAAGAAGGTTTACATAGGCTAAATGAATCACATGGTTCTTGTCGAAGGCGAAAGCCACAATTTTTTTCTTCTCACTCGACGTTTTGATCCTCCGCCGCCACCTGCAGAAAGCTTACTGCACCAGAGATAGTTCTGCACTGCCTCCAAGATCAGAGGCATTGCAAGTTCCCGCGCCTCACTTAGTTTCGCTTGGCCTCCATGATCGGCCCACCTGTACTCAAGCGACGATGTCACTTGATTACGTCATCATCACGTCACAAGTTTTAGCTATCTGTGGCGTTATTATAAAGATGATGATGATGAACAAACTTTATTTAATTTGCAGAAAGGTCCTCTTCCCCTTTCAGGTGCGAGAGGAGAAGGGAGGACCAATCCTAGACGACGGCCATGATCCCATGGGCCCTGGCGGCGTCTTCGGCTTGCCGTATTAAGCGGGCTTGTAATTGAGAGTCAGAGCTGAAGAGCGCGGCATCCCATCCACTCCAGTCTGGAAATTCGCCTCTCATGGGGGACTGCGGGCATGCCCATAAAATGTGGCTCAAGTCCGCCCTGTTGTGGCAAAATTTACACTTGTTCGAATGAAGTTCCGGCACGCAGCGGTTCATTGTTACCGGACTAGGAAACGTGTGGGTCTGGAGTAGGCGCCACGCCACCACCTGTCATTTGTTCAATGACGAGTGCGCGGGAGGATAAATTTTCCTGCTTAGCCTGTAATACTGCGTAATATCTCTGTAAGTGGTCATCCGCTCAAATCTCTCTTTTTTTTTATTATAAAGAGAATAACCTTTTTTGGCGAAAAACCTTGGGTGAAAAAATCAGATAAGTCACTGCACCCTGTCCTATCTTAACTATTCTTCCAAACTTTCTGCGCACAAGGAAAGTATATTTCTTGAAGAATACAATACCAACCAGTCCAAGTAGCCTACCCATTTTCGCACCACTACAGCGTCATACCGGGACGACATCACGTGATGAATTTTCACATTATTCTTGTGGATGCCGCCGACACCAACTGTGAATTTTCACGTTTGATGAGTGTCTCACATTTGAAAAGACTTGTTTCAAATGACTACAGGACTTGTTTATGCATTATTATTCATTTGTGCAAGGGCATAAATACACAACAACGTTGCTTGTCGAGCGAGTTGGAACATGTCGTCCATATTGACACTGAACGCAAACACAAGACAGCAGACAAGTGTCTTATCACTTGTCTGTTGTCTTGTGTTTGCCCCCGATACTGTTAAGAAGGGCATAACAATTGCGCTTGAAATATGCCTCAGCTCACCTTTGGGAGCACGGCACACTGGACACATGGCGACGTTTTTTCGGCACGGGGCGCACAGGTGATGGCCGTTCTCGCACTGCATGATGGGAGGCAGCGCATAATTCCCGCAGACGGGGCACTCGAGCAGTGTGGACATTTGTGAGACGGACGTGGTCGTCTGCGTTCGGGGCGGGTCCAAAACGCTGGTCACGGAGGCCATGACTTCGTCGCTGGTTGAGCCGGAACGGATACTGCGTAACAGCGCACCAATATTCATAACGAAGGCTGCTCGCGCACATCAGTTTACGCACCGTATTACAATACCCTTCGAGAAGACTTTCTTTTTAAACAGGGAAGCTTTGTGCTTCGATAAACCCCAAGTTCCCAATTTTTAAAACAAACTCTCCGTTAATGCGTTAGGACGAAATTTTTCTAGGTGGCTCCGTTCTTCTATAGCTGTCTACATCGGTGGTGCTACGAACAGCGCAGGGACTGAGTGCCGAGCTGAGAGCACAGTGGCACGGAAGCAAGAACTCCATTTAGGCCTATTGGTTCAGTTGATGTTGCTATTGCTTAAAAGAGCTTACGATGCAGTTCTCCTAAGTGCTCGCCATGACCCCAAGCACCGATATTCAGGATGAACACGTTGTTCAGTGTTACTAAATATGCAGGAAAACGCCGTCCTCCCTTTGACGTCGCGTCAATTTCGCACCTGTGTTCTTGTTCTTGTTCACCTATTGCCCGTGGCGCCTACCCACTGTGGGGGATTGGCCAAGAATTGAGTGGCTTTATAAAATAACGTGCAATTTTACAATATAATGCAGGTTATATCATAGAAACAATACGGATGACCCAGGAAATCGTGGTGCTTGATCTAATGCATATAAATATGTAAATGCTGAGATAGGTCAGGTCAGGTTAGTTGAGATCTTACCTGTGCCCACATAAGGTTTTACTCGTCTTCGTGATGCAGTCGCTTTTCTTATACGCCACACGCCCATTAGAGAGGTGGTGATGATGATTAGCGGAAGAATGGTACAATCTAGCACAGAGGATCAGCCAAGACGCGTGCGGAAATAGAAATTTTTAAGCACAAAATAAAGAAATGAAAACGTAGAGCGAGGAGAAAATAAACGGAGAAGCATATGTTATGAGGATAATCTTTGGGGAAGCAAAAATAAGTGTGATAATTTTGGTGTCCTTCATTGTAATATACGAACGAGTTAGTTGACGTGTCTGCAATCATTCGATATCTGGCTTAAAAGGAAATGTTTACATTAAGAAAACGAGCACAAACTGATAACCAAAACGAAAGTTGGGTATAAAAGAGCGTTTGGGTAAAAAGATGGGTGTAAAATAGATATTATCTATTTTTAAAGACACATTCCGTTTATTATAAGGTGTCTAACGTCGCGAAACCACCGTATGATCATTAGAGACGCCGTAGTGTTGTGCTCCAGAAATTTTGACCACCTGGCGTTCTTTAACATGCACCCAAATCTGAGCACATGTGCCTATATACAGAATTCGCATCCATCGAAAATTCGGTCGCCGCTGATGGGATTCGATCCGATGACCTGCGGGTCAGCAGCCGAGTACCTTAGACACTAGACCGCCGCGGCAGGACTAAGGACACATTCTGAAAAGCGGCATTAAGGCAAAGCCTTAACGTTCTTCCGAGGGCACCCCAGGCCCAGGGTCTCTAAAGTTCTTCATCTCACCCATTCCGATTCACCCTGAGAAGATTAAAACAATCAGCCGAGACAACCGTCATCTCATAGTCCAAGCCTATTACGGCTATAGACAAGTTCTGGGCCCGTGTTGGACTACCGCAGGGGTCACAAACACGCAGCTACAAGAAATAATGTTTGGGAATTTCCTAAACGGTACTTGATCGCATTATTTTCTAGCCTATTTTAGTTATAAGTGTTTTGTTCGGGTAAGCTGCAAAGGCGGAACGCATTCATTCGCAAAGCTTTATTATTATTGTGTCTGCGAAGACAGTAATAATGAAGCTGCGAAAACAAGCGGACTATTGTGACGATATCAAAATGAAAATGATATTCTTTACATGGTGGCAGCTCTGTGGTGATCGATTTCTTCCACATCTCCTTTCAAAATAAAAATACCTTTCCTCATGTTAACCGCTGGGTTTATAGCCCATCCATCGCCCGTAGTGGGTAGGAGCAAAAATCAAGCTACAAGTGCCGTAGCACAAGCAAGCAAGCAAGGCACCCGCCCACAAAATATCGAGTACGCTTCTTCTTCGGCCTCAATCGCCAGCCACGCGCCCTCGCTCGAGACGCGTGCACGCGACGGTGGACGGTGACCGAAGAAGAATGCACTGGACGGCTACGTGGCTCATCTCCTTGCTTCCATGCACGGCCGAGCCGCAAGAGCAGCCTTCAGCACCCACGGGCGGCCACGACGAGCGACCGCTACGACAGCTGCCGCCACCGCTTCCGCCACCAGCGCCCGTGCCGAGGCCCGACTTCTGCCAAAAGCCGTACAACCAGTCGCACATTATGTGGAAGGGCGACCCGTACCAGACGTGCATCACGTACTTCACAAACGCGTCCTTCATGAACACCAGGATCCTATGGGCGCACAACCACTATCGCAGTCACGTGGCCCTGGGTCGCCTGGCCGACTACCCGTCGGCCGGCAACATGCTCGAGATGCGCTGGGACGACGACCTCGCCAGAGTTGCCGAGGCTAAGGGCCGACGGTGCGCCAACCGGATGGGCCAGGTTCGCAGCCCCACTGACCCGCTGTACGGGACCAACGACTTTCCCGATGTCGGCCTCAACGTGTACACCCAGTGGGGCAATACCGAGACGACGCCCATCATCTGGCGCGTCGTGATCCGCAACTGGTTCGACCAAAACATCGCCCTGCCCAGGAAGGAGCTAGTCAAGTACGAGGACGCCCTCAACACCCAGGACTTCGTTCAACTGGTCGCGGCCGACACGTACGCCGTCGGCTGTAGCTACACACGGAACTTCATGCCGAACATGCGGCCCCAGCCCAATCTCTTCCTGTACGTCTGCTTCTACGGGCCGAAGGCACCCTTGACCGGAAAGCCCGTCTACCAGCCGGCGCCATTCTGCTCGCTGTGTCCAGAAGACACGACGTGCGACGTGTCCACCGGGCTTTGCGTGCTTAGGGGCAAGAAGCCCGGTCCCGCCAGGCCTCCGCCCGATCACTCAGGCGAGCGCCCGCCCGACCCCCAGAGTGGCAGTGACTCTTACTACGACGCCACTGGCGCCGTCGCCGAGATGTCTCCACTCATTGCGGCCGCCATAGTCGTTCAGAGATGGCGCCAGGGCGTCAACTAAAGTGGTTACAAAGTAGAGCTATTGTATGGGGCTCCGTACGGTTTCCACATGCACCCCCTCTAGACTGAAGGACGGCACGACCAATGTTCGTCATCTGGCGAGATTGTCGGACCGCAGCGAATATTGCGGGAGCGTAATACTATTTCCTTTAATCTCTTTCTTTACGTGTCTGCCTTTGCATGCAGCCTTCTTCTACGTTTTATATTTGCTTCAGGCATTTTACCTGATATTTTGCATAAGTAAAACGTAATAAATGTGTCAACGTCCAGAAATGTCACTGTGTACACTTCCGACTCACTGGAGCTGTCTAAGCTAAGGGTCATTAACGGGACACTAATTAGCAAAACTATTTTTCTCGAGTTAAAAACTTCGCTTTTCCACAATACCAAGAACACGACGCTTGCGCTGATAAGACGCTTGGTGAGCTAGAAAATGCGAAAACATCTGGGTCGTGACACCACTTAGCGGTTTCCACACCCTTCACCATGACGTCGCATATTTTGACGGCACTTACGAGGACCCATGAGTTACTAATTTAAAATGACTCATCGCCCACTGAGGCGACTAAAGGCTGAACATAGCAGCATTGAAAAAGTTTTGTCTAGCCAATGTCGCCAAAGTGCAATACACTTTGTAATATCTAACGTCATTTGCGGAGATTTCAGTGGGACATTTAAAAATAAAACTTTGAACTTTATTTTCTCCTCCATTAATGAACGCACGATAGTGAAACTAACGACAGCCTTTTAAGTCTGCCCCGCCGCGGTGGTCTAGAGGCTAAGGTGCTCGGCTGCTGAACCGCAGGTCGCGGGATCAAATCCCGGCTGCGGCGGCTTCGTTTACACGGGAAGCGAAAATGCTGTAGGTCAGAAGTGTATTCATAATTGGGTGCACCCTGAGGAACATCAGGTGGTCGAAATTTTTGGAGCCTCACTATGGTATCTCTCATAACCATATGGTGGTTTCGGGACACTAAACCTCACATACCAAAACCCTTTCAGTCAAGGTGTGCACAAATGTACATGGAAACTTCAATGGGAGGTCACGCACCCCGTGTTTCATCAAATGACTTGAAACAGTAGCAGCATCCGCGCTGCCCTTCTAAGTGGACAAGTGGAGATCGCTTAACTTCATTGTGTTGTATATTACTGCAGTTTCACGTTGTTTTGATTTATATGTGCGGTTCCACTTCCCAAAATCATCATATTAAGAGCCATGCTAGACGATCGTTCAACCTTGCGTTTTAGGACCAGCGCTAAAATTACCACACCTAAATAAAACTGTGCATGCATTTCAGGCCTAAGAGTGCATTCATTTTATCCTAGTACTGAAGGTAATTGATGACAAGATATTTAGATAACTAGTTACACCCTCATTAACTTTAGTTACATAGGCTCACGAATCAAAACACTTTCCTTCATTTTCTTACTTAACTTGTTATTTTCCCCACAAATTTCACAACTTTCTGTCAACGCAACATTATTTGCGACTGAAAGGGTCAGAGTTCTTGAACACACTATCTACTCATCTAAATGAATTCAATGTTTTTCTTTGGTGTCCCTTTACGACGTGAGATGCAAAAAAAGAAGTCACAACTTCGGCAAAGGCCGCAACAATGAATGAGATGGCAGCACATCAGGCTGTTGAAAGAAGTCACGTTAGGAAATTTAGGAATCATGCGAAAATGAAGTGAACATGGTCGATTGGGCTTGTATTGACAGTAATGCAGTAACTACAGTATCCAAAAGGTGTTGTTGTGAATACTTGACTGCGTGACGTCCAACGGGAGGCCAAGTCCAAGTTGGGCGTCTAGAAACGTGACAGGCCACTGGTTTTCACGTCAAAGTACATTGAAGTCTCCAGTGACTATCACCGGAACATCCTGTAGGCACACCGCACGGATGTTGCTCACTACTAAGTTCATGACCTCAGTCCACAAGGTTCCTGGTGAGATGTACGCTGTTGCGACGAGAAATTCGTGCGATGTTGTAATGGCGCAAGCGTCACAAGAACTCATCTGGGCTCAAGTGCGCAGTGTTGTTGAGACTTTTGACCTCGTTCTGGAGTGGTTTGCCAATTCAGGACGTTTGTGTGTGTTTGTGTATTTCGTGATGAATTTTATTGTGCGAAGTTTACAATTACTGGTTTTGGTTTCATAAGTTTAAGAAAAAAAATTGCGGCGTCGTCTACTTGGTTAATGCAGCGTGCTGAAGAGTTGGGGGTCGCTGGTTCGCATGTCCGGTGGGGGCCCTAAAACTTTTTTCGATTTATTTTTGTTGGTGCCTTTCATACATCTATACATACTTATTTATATCCGAGACATGACGGCGACGGCAAATATCAGCCCATAGTGTACATATAATTGCTATCGGAGTAAGATCAGGTGAGGGCATTTGTAGAGAAAATGAGTGTGTGCCAAACATCTTCTAGCATATATTATGTGTAGGATTGCACAGAATAATAGGCGCGAAATCACTGACACCCTCGTGCGGTGGTTTTTCGATGGCCCTGTATTCAAGCCACCTAGAAATTTTTCTAGGTGGCTTTGTCTGTACGGTTCATCGTGCCTGATACCGTATTTTTTAGCGAATTCTTATTTTTGTAATAAATATTCTTTACATCAGGCTTCACACAAAGACCGACTTACAAGCTACACAAAATACATGCAACATTACAGAGAAGCAAGGTGCGTCTTTCCTCACCTCACTCTTCTCTGAACAGGCAAGAAGGATAGGAATACCGACAGCTACAGACGAACTTCTACCCGAACCCTGTGCACCTCCACAGGAGCTGCCCACACTTATACGAAGAAAATAAATGTAAGCTATGTGTAACTGAAAGGGCGTCTCATAAGCATATATTATGGGAAAGCCCCAACTGATCAAGAAGTTTTCCTGGGGCCCTCCGGAAGCAGTGGGGGCTTGTGCTGCTTAGCTCGGAGGTTCAAAACCAAAAATGGGCTATGCAGCAGGTCATAAAGGCTGTACGGAGACAAGATCTTCTGGTACCTCTTTGTGCCGTCTCCCCGGACCACACACATGCCGGATACGGAAATAAAACGTATTCATTCATTCATCAGGAGTCCATGAAAATTAGGTTACTTGTTCAAGAATACAGTCATTTTTCCTTTGCTTGTCATAATAAATGGTACCTCATTCCACTCGCGAATAGTAAGTGTGCGTCAGATAACTTCAATGGCGGATTCCGCCTCTTAGTTCTTATTTATGCAGGTCTGGTCAGCTCCCATCTCCTCTTTCTTCTGTTGTCAGAAGCCTAAAAGAAATCGATCTTTTTTTTTACTTACTTTCCGACGTTTTACAAGCCACAGAAAAAAAAACATTTCGAAGTCTAGTTCAGCGAAATAACCATTAACCATTACTCTAAAATCTGAGAATATCCTTTCCCTTGGGGGTTATTCTCTGGGCCACGGCAACGGGAACGTCTGCATAGCGGTGTGCGAATTTCCGAAAAAATCAAGTAAACTCACTTCTTTATTCCTAATGAAAATCTAGTACTTACCAACTTGAATTTAATCAATTATTTCAATAATAAATAGCATTGTACTTACTTTATTCGTATGCGATCTTGTAATTAGTCTCTTTATAATCCTATATGACTGATTAATTCATCTCCCTTCATCACACTATATAATTCTTGTTCCCCATTCTATGGATGGGTGGATGAAGGATCAAACTTTATTTAAAACCTACAGATTAGCCTCCAGGCCTAAGTCATCCAGGCGGCTGCGATAAATTTGATGCTTTCCACCGCTTCTCGGCCCTGCTGGATGGCGCAAACTTTGTCTTCAAGTTCCGAGCTAGCCAGACCGTCGCGCAATGGCAGTGCCCTAAAACCCCAGGTAACGCCCACTGGTCAAGGACGCAGCGTTTGTTACCCAGCTACGTTTGTACATGACGGCTAAAAACAAAAAAGAGAGTCTCCATATATAACAACAGAACTGTCATAGCTTTAAAAGGAAATGATTGGTACTAACGCAGTATAATAAAAACTAAAAGGAAAAGCCAGCCGTTATCATTCTTCAAGAGACCCTCCGCCACTGGCAGGCTACAAAACCAAAGGCAGCAAGCAAAATACGATGGTTGGAAAATTCTCAAAACCACGTTGGCCAGATAGGGCCTAGTCACCGTCTATCAGGACATGAAGGTGGCGGATATAAGTCACATTCTTAATGAAATTAGTCCACGCAAAAAGAAAGAAAGCAGCACCATCGTACAAAATATCCACTGCAAACCCTCTATAAAGGCCAAAAAACATGAGCTCGATGATCTCGTATGTGGGACAGTCGAAATTGCAGGCAATCATAGGCTTCTCATAGGGGACGATTTCAACGCACCGCACCAGCGAAGGGGCTACGCTTATACAACAAAAAAAGGGGGAGAAGTCATTGAAGTCATAGAGCAGACAGATCTGACGACGCACAACGAACCCTCATTCCATACACGGGTTGGCGTTAGTCTCAATATAGACACCTCAACAGACCTCGCCCTCTTCAACAACGCGGGGCAGCTTAAGAGGAAGAATAGTTTCGAGGACCTCGGTAGTGATCACAGGATAGTCAGCATCAGTATAGCAAAAGCGGTTCTGCAACCGAAATTCGCACAGACCGAACTCGTAGACTGGGACAAGTTAAGGTAAAGCAGAGACGATAAATATTAGAAACCCATCACGAACATTGAGCAGTCAAATCAAGAAATACTACAAGACCCTATTATATTACCGCGGGTTAATATTAACCGGAGCGCCAGCGAGCCGCTGCGCCAAGGTCCAGGTGAATACTCACGGAACTATCCTAATTACTATATACAACAAGCTGTACACAACGCTAGTGGGCTGGGGCCAGCGAACCGGTTCCCGAACCGGAACCGAAACCTTGATATTATAATCGTCACATCACTCTGCTTGCCCTCACATAGGCAGCGTTCGTTTGCCTTAACTTGGAATATCGGCGGCTTGTCGTATAATTTCACGTGACCATCTACCTCGCCTGTGAATCGCTCGGACATGCCCCCATGGGCTCTTCACATACACAGGCGTTCTTTAATGGCAAATTAAATGGCGTTGAAGCTTTCAGATGACGCTGCACATAACAATTTTATGTTTTTGAAGACCAAAATAATCTCATCCATCCGAATTTCACGAAGTAACTTGATTGGCCTCATCACGTCGATAAATCTAGTTTTAACAGCATTAATATTAACTACTATCGTTTACGCGATTACGGCCTCTTAGTAGGCAAGAACCACGATCCGAAGAAAACGAGAAGTGCCCATTCGGGGCTCGAGCTTCTTGCTATGCTCGCGCTGTTTTCGCTGCGTCTGTGATCGAAAGCTGACTGCTGAAGCCTGCGAAAACTGAAGCCTTTCTTCTTCAAAAGTATATTTGGTCGTGTCTTCAGCGCCGTGTCCTTTTATCATTTGTGGTCCTATCTAACCCTGGTGCCCTGTTTGTTAATCTACGATTAGTGTTCACTGAAGTTGAAGCCCTGATTATTACGTTTACTAAGTACGCCGCGGGCACTCGAGCAAAATCCAAAATGGTTATGAAAGGGGTATTGAGGTGGAACGCTTTATCACGCGTAGGAATTAACGACAATTGCGACGTATGGGATTTTGCGTCGCAGCACCAAAGCCACGGAGGACGCCACAGTGGATGAGTTCGGAAATGTTGACCAACTAGCGTTCTTTATTGTGGCCTGACATCGCGCTGTACAAAAAGTCGCCACTGTTCCGCTTCCATCGAAGTGCGACCGCCGAGGCAGTAAAGTCGCGTGTTCGATTCCAGCAGCCGAGCATTTTAACCGCTACAACACCGCGGCGGACTGGCTCAGGAAGCGGAATGGTGCAGGATATTAAGTAATCAGTATATGCTGAAAATACGATGTGCCTACGGTACATGTAATGATTCAGAGCCCAATTCCTTCACTGCGAAAATGAAAGCCTGCAAAACAATGACTTCGGAGGATCACAGTTCAGTGTATATTGCTATAGTTCATCATCATCATCATCAGCCTGACTACGTCCACTGCAGGACAAAGGCCTCTCCCATGTTCCGCCAGTTAACCCGGTCCTGTGCTTGCTGCTTCCAATTTATACCCGCAAACTTCTTAAGCTCATCTGCCCACCTAACCTTCTGTCTCCCCCTAACCCGCTTCCCTTCTCTGGGAATCCAGTCAGTTACCCTTAATGACCAGCGGTTATCCTGTCTACGCGCTACATGCCCTGCCCATGTCCATTTCTTCTTCTTGATTTCAGCTATGATATCCTTAACCCCCGTTTGTTCCCTAATCCACTCTGCTCTCTTCTTGTCTCTTAAGGTTACACCTACCATTTTTCTTTCCATTGCTCGCTGCGTCGTCCTCAATTTAAGCTGAACCCTCTTTGTAAGTCTCCAGGTTTCTGCTCCGTAGCTAAGTACCGGCAAGATACAGCTGTTATATACCATCCTCTTGAGGGATAGTGGCAATCTACCTGTCATAATTTGAGAGTGCTTGCCGAATGTGCTCCACCCCATTCTTATTCTTCTAGTTACTTCAATCTCGTGGTTCGGCTCTGCGGTTATTACCTGCCCTAAGTAGACATAGTCTTTTACAACTTCATGTGCACTATTACCTATCTCGAAGCGCTGCTCTTTGCCGAGGTTGTTGTACATTACTTTCGTTTTCTGCAGATTAATTTTAAGACCCACTTTTCTGCTCTCCTTGTCTAACTCCGTAATCATGAGTTGCAATTTGTCCCCCGCGTTACTCAGCAATGCAATGTCATCGGCGAAGCGCAGGTTACTAAGGTATTCTCCATTGACTCTTATCCCTAACTGTTCCCATTCTAGGCTTCTGAAAACCTCCTGTAAGCACGCGGTAAACAGCATTGGGGAAATTGTGTCCCCTTGCCTTACACCCTTCTTGATTGGTATTCTGTTGCTTTCTCTATGAAGCACTATGGTAGCAGTTGATCCCCTGTAGATTTCTTCCAGAATGTTTATATATACTTCATCTACGCCCTGATTCCGCAGTGTTTGCATGACGGCTGATATTTCTACTGAATCAAACGCCTTTTCGTAATCTATGAAGGCTATGTATAGTGGTTGGTTATACTCTGAGCATTTCTCTATTACCTGATTGATAGTATGAATGTGGTCAATTGTTGAGTAGCCTGTTCGAAATCCTGCTTGTTCCTTTGGTTGATTGAATTCTAATGTTTTCTTTACTCTGTTAGCAATTACCTTTGTAAATAGCTTGTATACTACAGAGAGCAAGCTGATCGGCCTGTAATTCTTCAAGTCTTTGTCATCTCCTTTCTTATGTATTAAGATGATGTTAGCGTTCTTCCAAGACTCTGGTACTCTTCCCGCCAGGAGACACCTCGTAAACAGGGTGGCTAGTTTTTCTAACACAATCTGTCCTCCATCTTTCAGCAGATCTGATGTTACCTGATCCTCACCAGCAGCTTTGCCCCTTTGCATGCTCTCCAAAGCTTTTCTGACTTCTTCTATCATTACTGGTGGGGTGTAATCTGGGTTACTGCTAGTTCTTATAGTATTAAGGTCGTGGTTGTCTCGGCTACTGTACAGATCCCTGTAAAACTCCTCCGCTATCTTGACTATCCTATCCATATTGGTAGTTATTTTGCCTTCTTTGTCCCTTAGTGCATACATCCGACTTTTGCCTATCCCAAGTTTCCTCTTCAATGCTTTGACACTTCCTCCGTTTTTCAGAGCGTGTTCAATTCTCTCCATGTTATACCTTCTTACATCGCATACTTTACGTCTATTAATCAACTTCGAAAGCTCTGCCAGTTCTATTTTGTCTGTTGTACTTGACACTTTCATGATTTGACGCTTCTTAATTAGGTTCTTCGTTTCCTGTGAAAGCTTGCCAGTGTCCTGTCTAACTGCTCTGCGCAATAAACTCAGTTGGAAGTTAGCGCTCGTGTCTTTCGTGTTCTTCTTGTCTCTGTGTCGTCGTTTTATTCTCGCGCTCTAACTATCGTCATGCCATACCAACTAGCCCAGGCTGCCACACTTCTAATGCACATGGAAGTTTAGTGTCTGAATGTTCGCTAAGTTATTCGATGTGGCAAATTGTACACAATCTGAACTCAAAGCACGCAAGGACCACTACGACGTGTTCGTTCTACCTCATGGTTGGATTCCTCCCTAGTGTGAAATTACAAAAATAATTCTCCTGCTTAGAAAGCCATCGGCCATACCATGCTGAATGCGCCGGTTCTCGTCCTGCTTACAAAAATAAGGAGTATAGGTGCTTCTTTGATAATATAAGGCTTATTCCATAACCTTCTAATCTTACCAAATATTTTAAAAAGTCATATGCTTTAAAATCATTCAATTTACAGAAGATAACTCAGTGTCGAACCATTGTCAGATAGTATTTATGCCTGTATGTTGCATATTGCATGCACATATCAATTTAGAGCGACGCATTACGCTTGCTCGTTACAGGCATGCATATAGATTCCTAAAATTAACTAGAGGAGACTCTGGCGCTGCGATCATTCAGCGACCATGGGAATGATGGGTAGTACACACATTTGCCTAGTCTTCGTACTTGCGGCTTCATTTATTGCCGTGTTACGGTTTTGTTTTGAAAGAAGATTCAACCCTTTTGAACTTTTTGATCGGTTTTGGAAAGGCAAGTCGAAAAAAATAAGACCTGTAAGCGCCACCGCTGAACATTTGCTAATGTTTGTTTTGTGAGAAAACAGCTTCAAGACACACGGAGCCTAAAGCAGGCCAGAAGTACGAATATTAGACAAATGTGTGTACTACCCATCATTCCCATGCTCGCTGAATTGTCGTGCATTGCAGCCCCCATAGGCACTAGCGCCATAGTTCCCTCTAGTGCATATTAAGAAACTTCATGCAGGCATGCGACAGTGGGGAGCATGTCACCCCACTCAATTCATTAGAAAGCTTGGTCTTCTCGCGACAAAATATTGAGTGTATGAGTTTCTGAACGATAGGAAATTTTACTGTTCCCAACGAGATTTATCTTCCTTAACATATCATTAGTACTGATTTCCGGCCTCTGTCTCATTTTATTTATTATTTTCATACGCTCAGTTCCGCTTCACAATCACATCCAAGTAGAATCACATCTACATATATGCAAATGACAATGCGTTCTTCTCTGCTGCATGTGATATTCACTTTTGTAAGCTTCATTAAAATCGTATTTAGGATCATTAGAACTATGGTTTCAACATATTCGAATGACCCTAATCGATAGCCACACTTCAGTGATTGTTTTAAATGTGAAGCATTTCTTAGCGAACTTCGGCGACTTTGAGCGTATCTATCTATCTATCTATCTATTTATCTATCTATCTATCTATCCATTTATCTATCCACCTATATATACCTATTTCTATCCATCTATCTATCCATCTATATATCCATCTATCCGTCTGTCTGTGTCTGTCTGTCTGTCTGTCTGTCTGTCTGTCTGTCTGTCTGTCTGTCTGTCTGTCTGTCTGTCTGTCTGTCTGTCTGTCTGTCTGTCTGTCTGTCTGTCTGTCTGTCTGTCTAGCCGCCTACGACATTTAGCTCTCCTGCCGTTTGGATACTGGTATCGATACCAAACTTGGTATGATATAACATGACTGCTGAATGAATACATTTGACTAGTCATAACATGAAAATAATGACATGTATGCCATAAACGTAATGACTTACATGTCAAGGTCTTGCTGCTCCTAAGGTGGTTTCTTTCACATATGTTGCAAAACTGGTATGGTTTGACACAACTGCATGGCGAACACAAGCGACATACCCTAATATCAAGATCATGACATGCGTGTCATGTAACAACATGACTACAGGCCGCACTCATGATGTGCTCACGGCCGTTTCGCTAGCTTCTCATGAACGAGATTCGGTATTACGGGACGTGAATGGATGACGAAGGTATGTGACTGGTACAAACATGATAATTATGAGATTGTAGTGAACGAGTGACGTGCCTCGCACTCACGGGTAGCGGTTGCATACTCTCTTTTTCATTAGATGTTCCACAAATATATAAAATCACAAGGATCCAGTGTTGCCAACCCAAACACAGAAACCGAAACTACAGGTACTATATACAGGATACAGCATTTTCCCTCCCACATTTATTCGTTTGATTTTGGGAAGGTGTTAGTACGTTAGTATAGGCTGATCGCGCAGAGTTTATATGTGGAACGGGAAATACACAACAAGAAATACACATCAATATATACACACAAAATTATCTATACACGTGCCAAAAATATTTAATACATTAGGTAACAGGCACACCAACTAAGGAATATTTACACATTCACACTTTATAACCATATCTGTCCGGTCGCCGTCTCTCTCGGTGCGGCTGAATGCGACGACCAGGTGGGCATGACACCACAGGCTCTTCTGTAGTGTTCACGGGCGGGCGCGAAACAGTTTCTGAAGCAGGAAACTGCCCGGTGGCTGGTCTCGTTGGCGAGCGGGAATCGTAGTCTGCGCTAGGCACAGGTCTCACTGCGGAAGCACTTGCCTTGGTGGACGCTGGCTGCCATGTTGCAGCGAGAAGCGTCGCGTCAACGGGATCATGATTGAACGAATATTCACGCCCTGCAGAATGTTGCTGAAGGCCATTGTCGCCAGGGCGCCGAGCAGGCACCTTGCACAGCTTTGCCGCGTTCCATGTTTTGCCATCGTCGAGAATGAAGGATGCTGGGCCGCGCTGCTCGATGACTTTCCTTGGCTTCGAGAAAGAGCTGTCACCTTTGAATGAAACCGATGGTTTCTTCACCCGCACCATGTCTTCTACTGCCACTGTTGTCGGTTTTGCCGCTCGCCTCCTGTCAGTGAAGGCTTTGCTGTACTCTTGCCTGCGCTTGACACGTTGCCGCAGCCTGGCCAGCTGCTGGTAGGGTGCCTTTGCGAAGAACTCGGGCGATAAGCTGAAGATGTCAAGCTTCGTTCTTGGCAGCCTTCCATGTAAAAGAACCGCAAGGGCCACTCCTGTTGTGGTTTGTGGTGTACACCTGTATGCAGCGTGGTAATCCCGTACAGCAGTTCGCAGCAGACGTTGTTCTAGACGGGCCAGTTGTAGGTAGGTCTTGAATGTGCGTTTGAACCGCTCGATCTGTCCGTTTGCCTGCAGGTAATGGACAGATTAGTGCGACAGGCGGATCACTCGTTGTTGTAGGAAGTTGACAAATTCCTTTGACGTGAATTGGGGCCCATTATTACAGACTATCGCTTCAGGATAGCCTTCCCGTGCAAATACGTTGAGCAGGAACTCGGTCACGGTTCTTGTAGAAATTTCCCATGAAAACTGTACTTCTGGCCATTTTGAGAAGTAATCTACGAGTGTCAGCACAAATCTGCAATCTGTAGGCGCCCTCTCCAGGGGACCAACGATATTCATTGCAAGTTTCTGCCATGGTCTCTCTAATAGCTCGACAGTTTGCAGCGGGGCAGGCGAAGTCTTTGCCGATTTATCTGCTGCTTGACAGATGCTACAATTGTGGACTGCTTCTTTCACGTGACTGTCCATGCGGGGCCACCAAAATTGCACCCTTAGTCTGGCTTTGGTGCGTCGGATACCCTGGTGAGTTTCATGTGCTGTTGCCACAAGTTGAGCCACGAGAGATGATGGAACAACAAGCTTCTCTGCACGCAACAACAATTCGCTCCCCACTGACAATTCGTCTTCAACTCTGAAATATGGTTCCAGACCTTCCGGCAAGTCTCTGTGTGACGGCCAAGACCCATTTACAAACACCTTCACTTTTTGAAGAGTGGCGTCAGCAAGAACCACTTGTTCAAACTGCTCGTTGGTCAGGCAACTTGGTTGAACCATGGAAACACTATCCTCCTCAAAAGTCAGCTCTCCATCTGCCATATGAACGGGTAACCGCGAAAGAGCATCGGCTACTCTGTTAGATGAGCCTTTCTGGTACTCCACCGTGAAATTGTAACGTAGTAGCCTTGTGCACCAACGCGCAATTCTAAGTGGGCGTCGGCCTGAGCCCTGCGAAGACAGAAGTGAAACGAGGGCCTGGTAGTCTGTTCGGAGAGTGAAGCTCCGTCTCCACAGGTATGCATGCCAATGCTCGCATGCCCAAATGCATGCAAGTGCTTCCTTCTCGCCAACTGCGTACTTTCTTTCAGCCGGAGATAGCGTGCGTGATGCAAAAGCAACAGTACGAAGCTTCGTATCGGCGTGCTGCTGAAGGACTGCTCCAAGACCACATTCAGATGCATCAGTGGAAATGATAATTGGAAGCGCAGGATCAAACATGTGCAAGACAAGATCTGACGATAATACATCCTTTTCCGCGTGGAAACTGTTATTGACCTCAACAAACCAGGCGAAGGTTTCGCCTTTCCTAAGAAGAGCCCTCATTGGTACTACTATCTCGGCCAAGTGTGGCACAAACTTGGCGTAGTATTCCACCAACCCAAAAAAAGAAGCGGAGTTCAGCGGCATTTCTTGGAACTGGGGTTTCCACATTTGCGTCCACTTTCCCTTACAGTGGCGAAATATCGCAAGGTGTCACCTTATGGCCCTAGAATTCGAGCTCCTGAACTCCAAACACACATTTGCTGTTGAGCTTCAGACCTGCGTCTTTGATACGCTGCAACACTGCCTCCAAGTTCTTGAGGTGCTCCTCAGCTGATTTACTAAAAATAATTACATCGTCGATGTAAAAAAGGACACCCGCACAATTGCGAAGGATTCGAGACATCATACTCTGAAAAGCAGCAGGTGCTGAGGCTAGCCCAAAACAAACGCGTTTTAACCGGTACAGCCCTTCATGTGTTATAAAAGCTGTCAAGTCCCTGCTCTCAGGATCCAGCGGAACTTGGTGGTAGGCAGACGCTAAGTCGAGTTTGGAAAAGTGCGTGGCGCCCACCAAGGCTTGAAGCAACTCATCCATGTGAGGCAGCGTAATGCTGTCCGGAACGATGACCTTGTTAGGTTCGTGTAAATCTACACAAAGCCTTATACTTCCATCTTTCTTCTCAACGACTACAATAGGGGACACCCATTCTGCCGCATCGATACGTTCAATGATGTCCAAGCTTTCCAGGCGCTGCAGTTCGGAAGACACGCGTGGTCGTAACATGAAAGGAAGCCGGCGAAGTTTTGATGGTACTCGCTGAACACCCACGCGTGCCTTAATCCTGTGAACAAAATCTTTTGCAAGGCCCAGCTCATTTGTGAAGAGCGAGCAAAACTTTTGCTGAAGTGCTGACGGCTGCTGCATGGACGGCTCTATTGGACATGTCCGAGCTACTTCGGCGTTCGGTACCGTGCTGGTTTGAAAACACTGCAGCTGAGAGCCTTCAATACACAGCTTCAAGGCCTTAATACCATCCAAGCCAACGAGAGAAATACCCTGTTCGACGACATAAAACAAAAGCGGTGCGCTGCGATTCTCGAAAAAGACCTCAGAAAAGAAGCAGCCTCGAACCGAAATTGGTCTTTTGGAATAATCCGGAAGCGTCACACTAGGAACAGAAAGAAGCGGCACACCAGAGAAATGTTGGTCAAACACCTTGCCTGAAAGAATAGAAACGGAAGAGCCAGAATCGACTAACAGCTTCATAGCGACCTGCCCGATCTGAATGTTAATGTGAATTCCGGATGCAAGAGGCTGTTGGACTACAAGAACCTCGACGGTTTCATCCTGCAACGGGCTATGTACTGAAACCTCGTGGACAGCTGCTTGCGACCGCTTGCAAACGTTTTCAAAATGTCCGATACGGCCACAAAAGAAGCTGTTTTTTCCTTTAGCTGGGCGGCGTTTCCAAGAAGCGCGATGCTGTTTAGAACCACACCTGAAGCAATACGAAGAATTCGCGTGTTTCTGCGAGTTCGATGGAGAGCGCTGTCGAGATGGGGGGGGGGGCGGTTCCCCGATGTAGCTGCCTTATCGCGTTGACTGAAAGTGCGAGCACGTGGCAGTGAATTCGGTGACTGCAACGATGAACCGCCTTTTGTGCCAGACTGCGCAGATACTGGTGGCACAGAGACGGAAAATTCCTTCATTTCCACTGCTGCCTGCTCGATTTGACTCGCGAGAGCAACTGCCTTGTTGAACGGAAGCGAAGACCCTTCCAACAGAAGACTTTCCCGAATACGATGCCAAGACGCACCGGCAACAAACTGGTCACGTAGTGACTCTTCTTGCGACATAAATGAGCACATCACGGCAAGCTCTGTTAGCGCGGTCACGTATTCTTGAATAGACTCGCCTGGGAACTGAATTCGACGGTGAAATATGTGGCGCTCGACGACCAGGTTGCAGGTGGCATCGAAGTGCTTAGCCAGTGCCGCTACCGCGGAGTTATACACGTCGGGCGTAGCTCCGGTCCCTTCCTCCTCAGTCTTTTCCGCCGCCTGCGAAATAGAGTATTGAAGATACGTTGACCTTCGGGTACCAAGGAATGTAGAAGAGCCTTGCGTCGCTCTGGGGAGAACTCTGAAGCACCGGACACCAGCAGATAGACGTTGAACATGTCGTGCCATCGGAACCATGGCTGCACGGGACGACCCGGGGTCGGAAGGAACGGATCCGGTGGGGCGATGCCAGCGAAAGCCATCTGGGGGGCGTGGCTGGTTATCCCCCGGAAACTATCTCAGACGGGGTTCAAACACTCGTCGCCATTGTAGTGAACGAGTTACGTGCCTTGCACTCACGGGTAGCGGTTGCATACTCTCCTTTTTATTAGACGTTCCACAACGATACACAATCACAAGGACCCAGTGTTGCCAACTCAAACACAGAAACCAAAACTACAGGTACTATATACAGGATACAACAGAGATGTGTGTCATGTAACAACATGACTACTGCCACGCTTATGATGCGCTGGCAGCCGTATCATTACCTTCACTTATACCATATTTAGTTTTACAGGACGTGAACGGATGACGAAGGTATGTGACTTGTGCAAACATGATAATCATGAGATGCGTATCATGTAACAACATGACTACATGCCACGCTCATGATGCGCTCTCGGCCGTATCGCTAGCTTCTCATAAACAAAATTCGGTATTACGGGACGTGAATGGATGACGAAGGTATATGACTTGTGCAAACATTATAATCCTGAGATGCATGGCATGTAGGAACATTAATACACGCCACACTCAAGGCGCCAATACACTTCAGCGTGAGCCAGCTGGCGTGCACCCCGGTGTTTGTTTTATCGCGTCACGCCGGCGATGCTACTACGCCAGGCGCCCATATTCCCCTAGTAGAGACCAGTGGATGTGCCCACTCACCTTCATTGTGTATCTGCGTGCCATATACTCGCAGGCAGGTGCCACGCTGCGTTGCTTTGACGCATGCGCATTTCAGCACACATGGCATCCCTCCGTCACGAAGAGAGGCCGCCACGGTGCTGTCTAAGTAACGTCGTCGGCGCCAAATCCAGCGTATCGCATTTCGCGCCGGTTGCCACCTGGCCGCGCTGACGGGCGCTGGTCGCGCCGGTCGTGCCTGACGTCACGCAATAGAGTGCTTGCGTTTTGCTACCGTGGCGTCACTACGCCCCGCCTGCGCGTGCGTGAACGTTGCGTCGGAGCATACTGGGCCCTTCATGACGCGCTCGCCATCGTTAGGCTAGCTCCACTTGTACCAAATTTGGTATCGCGCGAAACGAATATACAACGAATATAAATGACACGTCCGAACTTGGTAATCATAGTCTGCGTTTCTTGTAAAGCATGACTACACGCTATGCTCATAGCGTTCTCGCGGCCGTTTCACTTGTTTTACATATACCAAATTTCATATTACGTGACGTGAATTGACGATGATTGTAAATGACACGTTCAACTATGATAATCATAATATGGATTTCATGTAAAGCATGACTCCATATGCTACACTCATAGCACACTCACGGCCATTTCGCTAGCTACATATTGCCGCGAACCATGCATTGGGTTTGTTTATTTGTGTTTTGTTTTTTCGGCCTGGCTGCGCCGGCCTGTGCTATCACTGTTTTCACAGCGTTTCGAACAAGCGCTATCACAGCGTTTCGAACAAACGCTATCGAACAGCGCTTCGAGCGTTCCGAACGAACGGCGTTTCGAACAAACGCTATCATGGCGTTCTCAATACAATTCGACTATTCGAGAAACCCTCGCGCCGAGGGATATGAATTCCCGCACAGCCGATGCCGCGACATTCGATCGCCGACGCTCACTAGCGTGCCCGTCGTTTTGCTGGCCGCTGCTTCGCCGCTTGTGTATTCTTTCAGTTGTTAGGGGAGCACAGGTTCGCTCCAATAAACTTGTTTTTCTTATAGACAACTGCGTCGTCCTTTGCTGCGTGACATCTGGTGGAGGTGCGGGATAGCATGAACCCTAAGCCATTGCCAAGCCGACAAGCAAGCCCAACACGACAAGCACGCCCAACTCGTGTCAGCCGCCGATAGCAAGGCCTTCAGCCAGAGTTTAGACTGCTCTCGGATAAAAAAAGGAAAGAAGACGTAAAAACCACGATGATCAACGCAGGCACCATGACCAGCGCTACCAACCCTCCCGTCGTTCTGCAACAACCTCGTGAGCCCCCATCATTCCGAGGATCTACTGGTGAAGACCCGGAAGAGTGGCTGGAGAAGCTGGAGCGCATCCGCATCTTTAACAGGTGGGATGACGAAGAAACGTTTCGTCATGTCTTCTTCTATTTGGAGGATGCAGCTCGAACGTGGTTTGAGAGCCATGAAGGCTCCCTAACCGACTGGACTGTCTTTAAGAGCGAATTCCTCAAAACATTTGCTACGGTTGTGCGGAAAGAACGAGCCGCCCTTTTGTTGGAGACGCGAATGCAACACCCTAACGAAGGTGTTGCGCTGTTCGCTGAGGAGATGAAGATGCTGCTCCGGAGAGCTGACCCCGAAATGGCAGAAGATAAGAAGGTGCGCTTTCTGATGCGGGGAGTTAAACAAGAGCTCTTCGCTGGATTCATCCGCAACCCCCCTAAGACCGTCGCTGAGTTCGTCACCGAGGCTTCGACGATCGAGAGGACCTTGGATATGCGTTCGCGGCAATACGATAGACCACTCAACACCCTTCCGGTGAACCCGGTAAACGCCCCTGGACTGGCGACGGAAGACTTGCGGGAGACCATCCGCGCCGTCGTTCGCGAGGAACTGAGGAAATTGTTCCCAGAAACGCCGCAGCCCCGAATCGCCTCCCTCACTGACGTCGTCCGCGAGGAGGTTCAGTAAGCACTGGGGAATTCCACGCCGTCGGAAGCATCTTGCGAACCACAAGCGATGACCTACTCCGCTGCTGCTCGTCGACCCCGACCCGTCCCAACCCGTTATCAAGAGGCCCCGCCGTACCGCCGCCCAATGTCGCCCGCCCGACCCCCTGTAACACGAAACCAGGCGCCCAGGAAGACCGAGGTGTGGCGAACGCCAGATAATCGTCCGCTGTGCTACCACTGCGGAGAGGCCGACCACGTCTACCGCCGCTGCCCGTACAAGAGAGAGAGATATAAAGATGCAATGAAAGGCAGAGAGGTTAACCAGACGCACATCCGGTTTACTACCCTGCACTGGGGAAGGGATAAAGGCCCGTACAAGAGGCTAGGTTTGCGTGGGTTCTCTGTCGACACACTCCGCCCACGAGCCGGCCAGCGCCCATTTGAGATCGAAGAATACGTGTCGAACACCAGCCGTGGACCATCCCGTTTCAACCGTTCGCCGTCGCCCTACCCGTACCAATCCCCCAACCGTCGCAGCAATGCTGACTTCGACTGTGGAACCAAAGTTTGTATCAGGTGACGTTAATAGATGATGAAGGTAAATGAAACGACCAAACATGATAATCATGACGTGGAAGTCATGTGCGGCATAACATACCTCCACCTCTTAACGTTGTGCTGATTTTAAAGTGACTTATCCCCTTCCCCACTCGTGCTTCGCATATCATCTATTCCCACTCTTCGTGGGATCTGGCAATTTCTTAAAGATGATAGTTTTTCTTGGGGACCTTCTACGCAAAAGTTTTGGTCTGTGTGTCGGTACATTTGTCTGTTTGTCCTCCCTTAACGGTACTGGGTACTGTGAACGGCACTAGTCGTTAGGCCAAACGGCCGACCCCATCCGCAGCCCCCACAAATGTTGCTCAAGATTCAGTGTTCATACTTGTGCAATTTCCAAATAAAAAGCAATTATTGCGCATATCTGAGGCACCATAACAACACGTATATATTCTGTATGTGCGTATTTTACTAGAAAGGCAGACATAAGTAATTCCAAGGGCCGTAACGTTTATCACGCTGCGCTGACCATGCAACGCTTGCACGAAAAGACGAGTGTTTCCAACGCTTTGCTAAGACTGCACGGTGGTGTCATCTACCCGTCGTCTTGCGTTCTACAACTTATCACCTCTGAGACGGGCGCGCACGCCCGCCTCACTTTTCATTTTAATTCTCCGATTAGCATTTATCCTTAATATCGCCAAAACGCGATTCCCTCAAAACGACTGCGCTAAACATTTAGGTGCTTTTTATGACTGAAAATTCTTAAACTTAGTAGACACCAAGTGGGCCTACGCAGCGACAATGTAATCATAGTTTATCGTATGCATGTATGTCCAATTTCAGAATTAGGTCGTGTTTTATACCTCGAAGGGCCAGCGTGCAAAATCAATCCCCTGGTGCTTGTAGACAAAAGGAAGGAAAGTGAAAAAGGGGGAGAGGAGGGATGTTAACCAGTTTGTTAGAACCGGTATGCTACCTTGCACAGGAGGAAGGGATGGCGGAAAGTGAAAGAAGAGTAAAGAAAGAGAAGTGAAGCACAGACATGCACACAAAACACGTCACCACGCAGAGTGGCAGTCTTGTGCAGTATACGGCATCATTAAGAGTCTGTAGCCGCTCGTGTAAATATGTATGTTGTTGTTGTCTTTAGGAAATTAAGCAATGCCTTCGTCACTCGAATTCTCGATGACTTTTGAGGATGGCGCTGTTCGTATTTGCCTAGAGGATGTGAAATTCATGGCAGTGTTTTATACCAAGAAGCCTGACCCCCTTACGGTATAGCTAGCAGGTTCGGCAGTCTAACCATCTAAACAGATTTTAAAACGTGCGCATCTTCACTGAGATGATTACGGATTACAGATTCATTCCTAAATCAGGAAAATGATTAATGAGTCTTGGTCTCGGGTATATAGGCTTCACACTTTCTTTGTGCAAGAACAACTAGAACTTGTAAATGTTAACATATGTGGCATCACTCCAAATAACAACTCGGTTTACCTATTACCTTCTAGTTCCAAGCTTTAACCTCCTACATACCTAATACGCTTGTTAGATCATCTATTTAAACTGGGAATTGGTAATTAATCACCAGTTATGCAATTATGCGAGACGAAAAAGCAGGCGTAGGCATTCTCTCAAAGCCTTATATCTTGGTCATTTTCAGTGCGTCTCCCTGGTTATACCCCAATATTTCAAATAGAGCTCCTTGCAATTATTTTAGCCCTTCGAAATCTTCAAGTAAGTCGCAGTTACCAATTCGCTCTCTGTATGTAAATTTCCACCTTCAGCGAACGTTTTCGAGTCTCGAAATTAGAATGCATTTACTTCTTTCATTTCAGAAATCTAGCATACACTGCAGTTGGTTTGGTTGCTGGTCATCATGGAATTTTTTTTAATGAAAAGGCTGATGCATTCGTGTGGTGGTCCCGAGGAGGTTAAAAGTTTTTTAATTGCTGGAGTAAAAGCTTCCGCAATGCTTTGCCAGCAATGGTGAAGCCAGCTTTTGCCCTCGAATGATCTCAGCAACATGCTATTTCCTGGTGGTGCACTTTAAACATCAAGTGGCTTTGACCTGTCCCTCTAAAGCCTGCGTTAATCATAAATTAAAAGGTTGTTTCTGATGAAATAACCCACAGAGACAAATACCAGTGTTTTAATCTCCAAGAAAATTTGTCTCGAACTAGGGGCTTACTAAAGAAAACTAGCTATACAAGGACGCATTTGAGCACTGTCTAACCAAAAAAGGTTGCCACGTTAAACTTGCCGAGCGCGCGAGGACAATGCTCCGTCACAATTGCAGAACCCCCAACAGCTCATGATGCCCCTAGTAAGATGGCTGCTGCAGCCGCCATCTTACGGTGGGTATGACATCACTCGTTGGCGATATTTCCCACTCCAGCATTTTTTAAACCTCCTCGGGTGGTCATAATTGGTCCGGTACTGTACATTCTCCCTCACACTGATGCTTTTATTAGCGAATAAAAATTTCGCAAATATACATCACTTCAAAATTACATAAACATTATAGTTTACCAGTTCCAAAATAAGTTCAACTTTCTTTTTTATTCGGATAATAAATGTTGCCCCACTCAGAAATCGGAGTTGTCTTTCACAAAACTTTAATGCTGGATTCCTCCTCTTATTTTTACTAACACAGGTCTCGTTAGGTGCCGTCTCCTTTATGCTTTTACGGTCGAGAGCCAGAAAAAAATTGATCACTTTTTTTTTTTTACTTTTGCGGTCGTTCCACTATAGCTTTAGAAAAAAGCATCTCTAAATTTTTACCTGAAAATTAGGAATTACTCCCTATTGTCAAAGTATTCATTTTCTTTGAGCTTCATGTCTGGACCGCAGCAAAAAGAACGTTTTTGTTGCCGTCTAGGAATTTCTTAGAGATCCAACCAGAATTAATTATTAAGTTATTCTCAATCAAAAATTTCTTTGGACTTTTGACTGGTTTGATCGCATTGCATATAAGAATTACGTACTTACATAATCCTTAGACAATCAATTAGGTACTTTTGCGTCATCTAAACTTAATTTTATTATACGGCTTAAAGTGGCCAATCTCCAGTTGAGGATACTAGCCACTTGTAAAGGATCAAGCAAGCAAGCAAGGAAATAGCATAACATTTCATAACACCACGAAATCCTTGGCACTACCCCACAGTGGGTGTCAGGCACAGTATAAAGCGAACACGAGAAAGTGCGTGATCGCTGCGTGAGCTCCCGCCTGCTCGAGCTGCGCGAGCCACAGTATACGCAGCGGCGAATGTCGACCCGAAGAATGCTCTGGCGTAGAGCGTGGCTCCTGCTGTCGCTCCCCTTCCCGGCCCAGCCGCAGGAACAGCCGTCGTCATCAGTTCGTCCCGGAGGCCCCGACCTAAGACTTTGGCAGCTTGCGGATACAACGACGTCGCCCCTGCCGCCGAACATTCCGAGACCCGCGGACTTCTGCCAGAAGCCGCCGTACAACGACTCGCACGTCATGTGCATGACGCAGCCCTTGACCGATTGCATCACGTACTTCGTCAACTCAACCTTACTGAGCGAAAGCGTCCTGTGGATGCACAACCACTACAGGTCCCACCTGGCCCTGGGTCGACTCGCCGACTTTCCCACGGCCGGCGTCATGCTCCAACTGCGCTGGGACGACGAATTGGCTAGGGTCGCCGAGGCCAAGGCCCGGCTGTGCGCCGACGAACTCGGCAGCCTGAACGTCCACGTGGGAGGCATCTGGACAGTCGACTTCCCCGACGTGGGCATCAGCATGCACCCGCAGAAAACGGATGACGAGACGGCATCCGTCATATGGCGCTTCGTGGTGCGTGACTGGTTTGACCAGAGCATCTCCTTCCCCAAGGAACATGTCGCCAAGTTCGTCGAGACGTCCGGTACCGAGCAGTTTGTCCAGCTGGCCGCCGCCGACACGTGCGCCGTCGGATGCAGCTACACGCGCAACATCATGCCCAAGACGGCCCTGCCGCAGAAGTACTTCCACATCTACGTCTGTCTCTACGGGCCCAGGGCGCCCCTGGTGGGAACGCCGCTGTATTACACGGCACCATACTGCTCGCTCTGTCCGCAGGACACAATATGCGACGTTCCTTGTGGACTCTGCGTACTAAGGAGCTGGATACCGCCCCCTCCCCAGGCACCCGCCACCACCAGAGCCCAAGAAGGATGACGGGAATAGCACTGGGAAGCAGGCGGCCTCCGAGGCTGTCACCGTCGTCGTCTCCGTGGTGTCCCCGATTGCCATGGCCCTGCTGGCCCTCTACGGCTGGCGCCAAGGTGACGCCTGAGAGGCAGCACTACAGGCTGCTGCCACGTTGGGCACCCATTTGGCCACCACAATGGTTTTCGGGCGGCAGGAACTTTTTTTAATTTTTTAACATTTTTGACGCGCGTGTATTGTACACATATTTTTTTGTATTTCACGTACCTTTGTTTCACACATTTTATTTAATATCTCGAACTACAGTAAAATGCCATGAATTTTCGCCAGTGCACCCGAGGCTATTGTATTTAACTTTATTGTACCATCTTCCATTTAATGTAGCAGTGTCACTTGAGCGTTTATTTCTTAATCTCGACCGATCCTGATTGCGCTCGATTCAGATTAGGTTTAAGAAAATACTCAAGGGCGAGTTAAATACCCGATGTCTTCTCTGTTTTAGGGTTAAATAGGAACTTATACTTCACTTATACCTAACATCTACCCACTTGACATGGGTAGATGACATGGCGGCGTAGATGACATGCTATGCAGTTTTAATGATTGGCTTGTTATTAGCGCATGTACCTTCGTAAATCATGTAATGATGAACAAACTTTATTTAACGGCTATGATCTAATGGGCCGGTGCAAGTCTAAGAGTTCCAAATTCCACTAGTATACAGCAGATTCGTGCTCTTTTTTTCGCCGACTCGCTCGTAGAATTTCTCAGTCGCTTGGTGTGTTTTTCTTTATTTTTGGTGGGGGGGAGGTTATCTGCATTTTTCCAGCAAATTTATTACTTTCGTGGCCATCCATTTCGCCAACGTACGTTTTTTGATCACTAATGGCATGTCTGTGTATGGCTAAGTAGTTGATCGAGTGTATAACACGTGGAGGTTTCTCCCTTAAAGAGAGTGAAGATTCATAGTACCCCCCCCCCCCGTCCTACTGAGTGAATGCATTGGGCAGATTTTGGCCCCCTCCCCTTACCCTCCCTCCCCCTATGCGTGCGAAAACTCATGTTTGATTGTTGAAGTCAAACATCCGCTAATCATGCGCTGGCAAACGTGTCTTCAGCCGAATAGAAACTGCCTCGGAGACAATATTAATATGTAGCTGTGCGCTGTCGTTTATAGTTGCGGGAGTTTTCGCCGTACAACACAATTAGGTATTCTTCAAGCTCTCCTTCGTAACCTGAGAGCTATTTTTTATTCACAATTACAAACATTTTCAAGAATGGGAAAATAATGTTCCAGCTTATTTTGGGCTTGTTTTGTGACGAGTATATTAGCTTGTTTGCTCGGTGGTAGCTGCGGCGTCTTCGTCCTCCAGTATTAAGCGTGCTTGTGTTGGTGAGTCGGAGCTGACAGCGCGCGTCTTCCCAGATCGACCAGGGCAAACCGGAGTCCCAGTCAGTGAGTTCTCGAGCTGTATGCAGTGTTCGCCTTATTTAGCGCCGAAATAAAGACGTCCACACTACTGCGACACTACACTAGAGCTTACCGAGTGATGTAAATATGCGATGTTCATTGCACCGTTCAAAAGCGGATTGCCGACAGTGCAACCGCAACTGACGTTGCACAGTAAAAATTTTTGCACCCAAAAGGGTGTAAAAAGGGTGCTTTTACAAGAAAGAACCCTTTGCAACACCCTTTAACACCCATAAATGGTCGATTGAAAAAAAAGCACCCCTTTGTTTGGGTGCTTGCCTCAATAGCACCCTAAAATAGGATCTAAGGGTGCTTTTGTGCCTGAGAAGGGTGTAGGTGCCGATTCATCAGATGGAATATGCAGCATAAGAAGAACACATAATTATAATATTTGGGATTTTACACGTCTCAAAAACCTCGATATGATTATGAGGGCCGTCGTAGTGGAAAGCTGCAGAGATTTTCACCATTTGGTGTTCTTTAATGAGCGCTCATATCGCACAGTGCAAAGGCTTCTACCTTTTCGCCTCCGCCTTAATTCGACTGCCACGGCCGGCATCGAACCCGCGACCTTCGGATTGGCGGCCGAGCAGCGCAGCTACTGCACGAGTATGTGGACCTTGCGTTAAATGACGGCCTAATTGACTTAGAATGTGTGAAGGTGCTCTCCGAATACAGCAGAATGTCAGCAGAAGCAAATCACGTTTCATCTATAATGGCAATTAACTGCAATCTATGCTACGAAAGCTTTCCTTAGCGTTGGTTATAAGCTGCATGTTTGCTATGGATTATATACACACAAATAATGTTCGCCCGAGTATGGGTGTGTGTGCGTGTAAGCGCGATTGTGTGTACACCCGTGCATGTGTGCGTGCGCGTGTATGTGCGAGTCCGTGCTTGTGTTAAGCGTGCCTGTGCACATGTGTACGCCCATGCATGCGTGCGTTTACGGTCGCGTGTGTGTGTGGCCGTATGTGTGTATACGTGTATGTGTGTGCGCCTGTGAATAAGTATGCGTGTGTATCAGCCCGTGTGCCCTCGAATTTCGTGTGTGTGTGTGTGTGTGTGCGGGGGGGGAGGCACTGCTTCTTATTGTTTAAGGTCCCACAGCTGTTCAGACTGGGAGTCTATATGGGAGGTGGCTTAAGGAATGGCGGTGGTCAACGCACTGTACATGGACTATTCAGTACATGGAAAACAGCTGCACATTTTCGTACCTGATCATTGCTTACGAACTTGCTGTGGTAGCTGATTAGGTCCGCTGAGGTGCTTCTACGCTCGAAAACGTGGGTTATGACCAATTCCCACGGAAAGTTGTCACTGCACTTATGCACAACCATCGTTTATATTAACAACGTTTAACAAGAACGTGCCCTGCCTTTGCTACAGGTGCTTAGCTAGCTCATTGGGTAACCATATGGAATTATGTGCTGATCATGTGGTCAGCAAAAAGTTTGTTATAACAACCTCGGCACGTTTCGTGGTGCGTGACAAGCCTTCTAAACATCCGCGACTGTGGATTAATTTGTTCCAGCTTCGACTACGCATTCAGTGTTTGCGGCACCATACGCGGAAGTGCCAGACACAGACAATGCAAAAGGAAATTCCTCTGGAAAAAGGTGTAGCGATGCTCTCCCGCTAATGCCACCGAGGACGAAATAATTATTGTTTCTGGCCATTCCATGGTGCACTTTGTTATCCGCAAGTTTTGCTTCACTATTTTTCGCCCACTGCAATCGAAATCCGTCAAAATACTCAAAGAACCCGAGGCTGGTAAATAACCTGCGTCGCTGTGTGACTGGCTGGAAGGAGAGTTGCCATTTACAAGCTGTCATTCCGCGACGAACGGCCGTCCGCCGTATGCGCCATGGCGTTTGCCTTTCGGCGCCGTCCTGGCGGGTTTCCCGCTCCTCCCCCCCCCCCGCTCACCCCGGCCAGCGTTGCTCCCACAACGGCGGCGTAGATGAGCGAATAGTTGCGTCACCGAACACCTGCATCGACAGCTGCGGCGCTGCCGCCAGTGCCTCCTCCTTCTCTCTCTCAACGTCGCTCTCTCTGTCTCATCGTCTTTCAAATGCGTTGCGTTGGTCTGGGGTCTTGGTCGCTGTGTGTGTTCTAGCGAACAGGCGCATATTCACTGGTGGTCACGCATGACACCGTGTTCCAAGTGACGCTCGGATTAAGGAATATTCATGGAGTCGCGGACACGGACAACGTGGGCCTGTTAACGGTGAGTGTACTGTTTTCGTAGGTAGTAATCATGCAGCGCTAGCTGGGCGCCTGCAGCAGCTCTGCCGAAGTAGGCTGCCAGCCATTTACAACAGCATGCGTTCGCGGGCCTGTTGAAGATGCCCGATTAAACGTGTGGCTTAACGAGTTCACACTGCTATGCGCGATGTTGTGTAAGTGCCTGCATCACTCATACAGTGAGTGATGTGATCACTTAACAAGGGCGGGATTAGTTGCTGATCGCACATTGTCTCTACACTGCACAAAGGGATTGATATTGTTTTAAGATGTGCTTTGGGCTACATCGTAATAACATTTCTATTATTACTCAAATGTGCAACGTGCTTCTGTAGGTGTAAGCGTAAAAAAAGAAGGAAAAAGCGAAAATTATGTACAGAGGCGCACTGTACGAAATGGCTTTTTTTTCTTAAAGACGGTATAGTGGAGGTGCTGATATGCCGCGATGCTCCCAGCACGTGCGCCTCGGTCTTTTAAGCTATTTAGGACAAGTGCCACCAGCAACAGGGAAAGATCTAGCAGACTTCCAAAGGCGCGTTGTTGTGGCCATCGCCGTGCGTTGTTTTCCCTCGTTTCTGTTTGCTGTTTTCGTGCTTCGCTTTCATCTGTGATAATGTTCGGCGTTATAACAGAATCGAGAGAGTAAACGTGACTGTTGGAGCTATGTGCGGTAGCTCTAGCATAAGCCATGGCTGCTGCAACGTAGTCGGCGTCCGCGCGCGTTGGTGTCGTTCGAGCGCTCTTACTTGCGTGATTGTGTTTAACTGTGTATTTAGGCACGGGTTACGTTTGTAAATCCCGTAGTCAATAATCGCTAATAGCGTGCCCCTGATTGCCATCAGAGGATGGGCTTGGTTGTCTAAATATGCCAGACGCTTTTTCTGAAAGCAAGCATTGAATTTTTTTTTAAAAGAAGTACTTTCAAACGTGCAAGGCAGTGCCTATTGCAGGCCCGCAACTCTTTAAAAACTGGACGAGCTATCACATCTTTTATCAAATTACAATGAATTAAGATGATTGAATTCTAGAATACGAATTTATGTGCTAGATTAGGTGCACAAAACACATGTTCGCAGCCTTACGTCTAGAAAGCAGGCAAATAGGAAGCACAGCGTCAAATTTGGATTAGATTCCATTGACGGAGCGTCTTGTGAGAGTAGAAAGAACGAGAAAATTGTTAATTTTTGATGCCCTTATAGAGGCAGTCGGAATTGCACTGATTGGTGACTTCTAACAATTCCTCAGATTGTTAGAGGCGTGATTAAAGTCAGTAAATCTTTTACTTTTTTTTGCAGACCTCTTCGCTAGAGCCACGCCCACGATCATTTGTTCTCATGTAAAAGAAAAAGCAGAGATGTCTTCACTGTTTGTACATGAAGAGGTAAGTTTCTTGTGCATTTTGATTATTGTTACATGTTCTGAACGTTTGTACTTTAGGAATTGTTTTTCACGCTGGCTCACTGTATACCCTAGAAGGAATTTGATTCTTAGGTGAGTTCAGGCTTTCGTAAGTGCCATTTTTTAGCTGTAGTCTTACACTTCACCTCATTTCGGGAATTTGCTGTATGCTGGAAAACTCTTATCTTTATCATACGAAATTATTGGAATGTATGGGTTGTATGTTTCGAGTTCAGTGTAATGTCAATTACACGCCATTTTGAAGGATACACACTACACATTCTTTATATATGATGCTGCCAGAACAGCACGAACATCCTTTTATGAGAAGTCATATTTGCTCTTATTACAGGATGAGAGGGTGCCGCTGACGTCCTGCCTAGTCTACCCCCCGGCCCCAGCCTAGAGCAAGCCGACTTCCTGAACCTCCACATGGATAACCGAAAAACCTTCCGTGTCAGTAATGACGAAGAAGGAGTGACAGCACTGATGAGTTCATTTTTTTTATTTTCAACATTGTCTACGGCCGCAAGGCCTTTAACATCCACTGTGATTGAGCGGCTTTTTCTCGGCGTGAGTTTGGAGTTTATCAAAGAAGCTGTTCAGGCAGTACGACGCTGAAAATTTTAGTGTCACAATGCCTCAACAACTTTTTCTAGTGTGGTCATGGTAGATGAACAAACATTTTTATTTGTGTAAGTTATTTTGCTTAAATATAGCTGGACCATTCCATGTCAAACGTCCCAGCCACTTTGGCGACCATCTGAATTGTATTTGAAAAAAAAAGTGCTGACTTACTGCGTTGAAAACAGTGAACTGCTAGAATATTTCAGCGAGAAAAAAAGTTTTGTTCATGTGGCTGGCTTATAACTTCCTGGCATAATGCCGTCTGTTTGCTGTTTGTGGAAAATTCCGTTTTAAAACTACCGCTTATTTTTTCTAAAGCAAATTCGGTCTACCTGTCAAGTAAATGTGCTTCTGTAAGGTATTTGAAGCTCAATAATAATAGTGCAATTCTTTTGCCACATTCGCTTCCAAGAATAAAGCCAAAATGTGTTATGTTTGCATTTTTTATTGCAATATTGCACTTTGTATGAATATCTGAGCAGTGAATACTTACTCTACAGAAGGTATATTTTGAGGAAAAATAACTTTTAGACCTCTCAAGCTGCTGAAATATACGAGAAAATATCACGAATTTTACAAAATTGTGATTTTTGTCCGTATTGAGATGCAATTTGCTCCATGTTGTGATACAATGAAAACTCATCATTATACCTAAATTGTAAAAAAATGAAATTTTTTCTGTAATAAAAATCTTATCGCAAAAAGGACAGGAAAGAGCGCTGTCAACTGAATTTTATTGAAGGTGCTACGAGCGTTTTTATACTGAGCACAAGACCAGGGCTCATATGCAACAACACATGTGTGACCATGACAAAATAATTTTAACCGAGAAAAGAGTACTCTTTTTCGGAAAAGATAAGTGAAGGTGTACTGATGCATTGATGCTTGGCCTTCCTGATAAAAAGTTCTAAAATGTCTCATTTTTCTGCTTGCTTTTTTTTCAAAAACCGTGTTTTATGAAACCTAGGACTACACTTACATTCTTTACGGTGCCCGGCCATGAGACTACTATAGCCCTTCTTAACATTTAAAGCATGCTGTCTTGCTTGATCATAGAAGCATTGCCCAGTTTGTCCTATGTTTATTTTTCCACATGTTAGCGGCATCTTATACACATTAGATTGACATTCAGTAAACCCATTCTAGTGACGAATGGTGCAAGATTGACTATTCCTGTTGCTGTAAGTACATGCACTTTTGAAAGCTTGCAAGGGGTGGAAAACAACAATGTCATATCTGCTGGCTCTTTTCCTAAAATTGTGAGACACCTTATGTACGTAGTACCGTGTGACATGCAAAGGTGATTGGTCATTCTCTTTTTCTTTTAATCCTGTTTCCTTTAACTTTACTTTCTGCAGGAGGGTTTCGCAAACAAGTGTGATGATGCTGTTGGGGTATTGGCTGGTGCTATCAGCCCAGGAGTGCTAAGAATGTTCTGCCTTTTCATAGTGGGCATTCAAAATTAGTAGAAAGAGGAATTGGTACCACATGTACTCAGGCCACCCTTCAGAAGTCATGTTAGCACAAGGGTGAGGTCAGGTTTAAAAACCAGATTAAAAGACTAAAAGATGCTGGGTATCCCAACAGAATCATCACACCCGTTTGCAAGACCCTCCTGCAGAAAGTAAAGTTAAAGAAGACAGGACCAACAAAAACAATGACCAAAACCTTTGCATGTTATACCACATCATGTGTCTCACAATTGAAAAAATAGCCAGCAGATATGATATTAGCATGTTGTTTTCCACCCCTTGCAAGCTTTCAAAAGTGTGTGTACTAAACAGCAACAGGAATAGTCAATCTTGCCCCATTGGTCACGATAATAGGTTTACTTAATGCCAATTTAACGTTTGTAGAAGTATTTTTTATCAGGTAAACCAATGATCAGTGCATCACTACACGTTCACTTATCCTTTCCGAGAGGGAGTATTTTTTTCACAGTTAAGATTATTTTGTAGTGCTCACACGTGTCGTCGCGCATGAACACGGTTCTTGTACTCCGTTTAAAAGCGCTCGTAGCACAATAATTAAATTCAGTTGACAGTCGGTGCTCTTTCCTGTCCTTTCTGTCTCTTCCTAAAGTTGTCGCGCTGTGACTAGCACACAACCACGATGAACCAACTCTGCCAAATTAATCTCTTGTTACGTAACACGTAGACCGAGTTTCGTATGGAAAGAAGGAGCGGTGCTTTTAAAATAAAATTTTTCACATACAACACCTAGACGGCATTCCAGGAAGTTCAGAGGGCAGCCACGTGACCAAATATTTTTCCTCTCCTAAATATTCCAGAAGTTCACTATTTTCAATGCAGCACGAGTTTTTCGAATACATTTGAGATGGTTGCCAAAATGGCTGGGATATTTTGCATAAAGTGACCCAGCTGTGTCATTAGCCATAATTATGCATTACCTCTTGTTTTTTGTGTGTTTTGACTCAGTTTTGTGTTCGTTTTTAGCTTATTGTGTTTCTGATCATTGTATTGGTTTCTTAAGTATTCGCTAAAGTTATATGTGCGAAAACCCGTATATGTTTGCATGTACATCATTTCTCATAACCAATTGTTATACATCCAGGAATACAAAACTTAATCCACTGTGATTGTATACATTTGAAAACACTATCCATATATATTTTTGTGTGCATCACTTCTTGGGAACGATTGTGTACATGAAGGCGTATATAGTGAAATCATGGTGATCGTATATATTTGAAAGAATCATAAGTATATATTTTCCTGTATTTCATTCCTATTAACCGATTGTGTACATGAAGTAGCATTAAACTGGAAACCACTGGGATTGTAGATACTTGAAAAAATTATAAGGATATATTAGCGTATATTTCATTTGTAGCCTCTATGTACTTGAAGCAGTATACTAAACAGAAACCAGTGTAATTGTATGTTGCAAAGAATTGTCAATGAAGTGAAACTGAATAAATATAATAAACATTTGAGGTGTTGCATGTGTAGTGTACGTATACGTGAACGTATATCTGGTGAAAAAGTTGTGTGGCAGAAGAAAAGTTCATGTTTTATTTGCCTATTAAATAAACGCAATATGCAAGGACAGCAAGGCTTCATTTTCTGTAACGCGCATTATGCATATACTGTGAAGTATATATAGATCCAGCACAGGTTCATACACGATAGTACGCGTTTATATTTTTGCCCAGACGCAATGAATGGAGCTCGACAGGTGGCGCACCATTGATAATCAGGACCACTTTCTTCAAGTAGTGTGTAATCAGTGCATGCTGATATCTATTAGTGCAGTCTAAAAGAATACTGGCACCCCTGCCATGGGCACTCAACACCCTTGTGCACCCTTCTCGCACCCTCCTCAGAGGGTGCTAAAAAAGTGATGGACATCGAAGGCACTCTTCCTTAAGGGTGTTTTTGTAACACCCTACAGTTTTTTACATGTACACCCTATTTTAAGGGTGCATGAAAAAGCACCCTTTTTGGAAGGTGCTGAATTAACACCCTTAGGGTGTCGTCCACGGGACAAGCTCATTTACACCCTTCTGGGTGTAAAAATTTTTACTGTGTGGACAAGCACCAAAGATGCACTGTTTGGCAGACGTTGATGCAGCACATTTATTTACAACCTGTGTTCCGCGGCTGCTGTCCGGGGGTGGTTGCAGCTGGTGTATACTACTGACTCGGTCCATAATGTGCGTTATATATCGAAATGAAGACCGCGTTATAATGCGCTGATGCTCAAATTCGCTACAATAGATTATCATTTCCCTTAGCAACCGAGTACAAGCTCTGTCATCGAGTCCAACCCGCTCGTCACGTAAGGCATACATGCGACACGCTCGCGTGCTCGAGAATGCCGGGTCCGTGTCGTGGCGGTGACCACCGTTCAACTGGGTGACGTCACGGTGTCTTCACAGAAGACCCGGCCGGGTGGGAGAGCCGCTTATTCAGGGCACCTCTATGGCCTCCTGGGTGACGTAGATGATCACAGTACTTATGAGCGAGCTGACGACGTCAACTGCGGTGAAGTCAATTTCTCATGTGGAGAGCTTAGGATAACGCTGCAGTCATTACAAAGAACACATGCTGTAGATCAATTTAAAGAACGCGTTGCGACAAGAAGACTTTAGACGACCTTAAAGATCCGTTTAAGTGTCATTATCGGCACTGAACCGAAAATCGCGGGTTCGATCCCAACTGTGGCGGTCACATTTCGATGGAAGCGAAATGGTAAGAGGCCCGTGAACTGTATGATGTCCGTGCACCTCAAAGAACACCAGAAGGTCAAAATTGGCGGAGCCTTCCGCTACGGCATCCCTGATAATTACATCGTGGTTTTTGGACGTAAAACCACCGATATTATTATCAGGTGTCCATATTCAGCGTTCACTGAACCGTAGTGGCTGTGCACCATCTTGGCAGCACATACGTAAGTTGGCCGGACACACTCTATCGCATGGTCTGGGAACTGCCACAAGGAGCAATCGCAAAGCCTGTATGCAATCGCTAACGGAGCACCAGTGGGATGCACAGCTGACAAGCCCAATTTTCCGAGACCAGCTATCAGCTGATTCATATGTGGATTTGCAATCTATTATTGCATGCGACGTCGTGGAAGCGCAAGATAGCTCCAGCATGGCGGCGTAGATGACATCAAGGCAACATAATCACGCAGCAGTTTACCTACTTCGGTGTTCGTTACGGCGTCGCTGGAATTTTAAATGGATATCTGCGCACGAATAACGAAGGAACGAGCTTGCCACGCACTGATAACGCTAACGCGACGTTGCAAAGTTCGCGTCCCGCCAACATTGGCGTTCCAACAGGGCTGCTTCATCGGCGTCAGTGTGAACTATCTATTGGCTATCACTACCTATCAGCTTAAACCCATGGCTGTGTACAAAGAGGTGGCCTCCTACCGAACCTCGTAAAGTAAAATGTTTAGCTAACACTCTTGAGGCATTGTCTATAGCTCGTCTTAAACAAGACGTCTTACCTAGGTAGAGAAAGATGGGAATCGAGATGGTGATCGCCATGGTGACCAGAGTGAACAGCGCGCAGATGTAGCAGCTCTCCCGCCCGGCGCTGGCTTGCCTGCGAGTTCCACGAGATGTATTTAGTGAGAACAAACATCGATAGGAATTATACATCGCCAATAAAGTGACAATAGGCTAACGTTGAGGGATTGAGAATTATGGCTAACTTGCATTCAAAGCTCATCAGTGACAACGTAGTCCCCTCTCAGCCATTCAAACACGCACCTTTGATGCATTGGCTGAGAATATTTTGAAAACAGGACCTTGTCGCAACACACTTCAGCAATTTTCAGTGAGGAGATGTAAATGTAAGTATCATACCTTCGTCATCCGTTCACGCCCTGTAATACCAAATTTTGTATAAGTGAAGCTAGCGAAACGGCCGCCAGCACATCATAAGCGTGGGAGGAGTCATGTTGTTAGATGACACGCATCTCATGATTATCATGTTTGCACCATCCGCATAGCTTCGTCATCCATTCACGTACCGTAATACAAAATTTATTCTAGGTGACGCTAGCGTAATGATCGCGAGCGCATCGTGAGCGTGGCATGTAGCCATGTTGTTACATGACACTCATGTCATGATTTTCATGTTAGGGTCTGTCGCTTGTGTTCGCCATGCAATCATATCATACCATGCCAGTGACGTAGACATGTCATGTGAACGAAACCACCGCAAGAGCAGCAGTACCATAAAATGAAAATAATGATATATATGTCATGATTTTCATGTTATGACTAGTCAAGCTTGTGTTCAAAATCAATCAAGGCAACAAATTTTTGTGTGTAAGGCGCGACCCCGACCAAAAATGGAGAAAGATAGACACACGGAACTCCACTTCCAATTATGTTTATTCAGAAAGGACCGTAGTATACTCGCAACTCTGAAAAAAGCTCCGCGTGCTGACAACACTGGTCGAAAAAACAAAGATGGCTACGCTGAACAGGGTAAATGCGGCACTTTCACTTGCCGTTGTGCTGAATTTTCTTGATTGTGGCGTTGGATCACGTTGCTTCATCGAAGGCGAGAAGGTTCTGGCTGCAAACCACCTCGTTCTCATGGACATAAAGGATTTCACTGGCAAAACAGGGGAAATAATTGCGCTGTGCACGCAAATAGCGCGTTTTCGGCAACCTGTCAAGCGAGCCCAAGGTTGAAGAAAGCAACTGCCTATGAGTAGCGGGCCTCTCCAAAAGGTGCTGGCACTTTTCCGCTGCATTGATTGCTACACTGCTACATGCAAGGCCTTAGCAGTTGCCCCACCGCGGTGGTCTAGGTACTCGGCTGCACTTTCAATGGAGGCGAAAATGCTGTAGGCCCATGTGCTCAAATTTGGGGGCACGTTAAAGGACCTCGGGTGGTCGAAATTTTCGGAGCCCTCCACTACGGCGTCTTTCATGATCATATGGTGGTTTTGGGATGTTAAACCCAATATATCAATCAATCAAGGCCTTCACAGTACTCGAGGTTACTATGCTGTGACTGATTGATTGATTGATTGATTGATTGATTGATATATATTGAATTGTGTTGTGTTATGTATTGAATTATGTTGATTTGTATTGACTTGTGTATTGAACCTGTATTGAATTTGTGTTCATGCTCTAAAGATATACTGAGTGTTGTGCTATATTTTGGTCTGGGCGGGGATTGGCGCATTGTCAGGCGTTTAGTTGCCTTTTCGCCCCTTCCTTCCCATCAATTCATTGGATAAAGATGTATGCTTCAATGATGAATAAACTTCAACTTCAACCTTAGCCTCTAGACCACCACAACAGGGCAACTATGCTATGACTCGTGCTGACAATTGCGTGCATCCCATTGAGTTCCGTTGTGCCGTCAAAAGCTAAATACGCATGCCGACCACTTGATTAAAAAACAGAGCTCTGCCTGGGCCAGAGTATCTTAAGATAAGGCAAATCGTCGTTTAAATTTAATTGAAGTGCACCTTTCTTTTTCCTTCCTTCTTGTTCAGCGATCCATGTTATTAGGTTTTTGATGAATAAGTGTGCTAGCACTCACTCGTTCGTCTTGGCAGTAGTTGACATTGATAGCAGATATATGCACGCACACTACGAATGCACAGACATCATGTATGCGCCCGAACATAGATTACATACACGCACGCGCGACTTTCGCGAGTGCGCGTTCATGTGCGTGCATCTGAACACATATGCGAAATTAAAAAAAAAAATAGTTCAGGGGAAAGGATTAACGCAGCTTACTCTGAGAATGGGCAGCACTACGACTTGCGCAGAAAACGAGCGTATACACGAGAAAATACTCACACACGTAATCAAACAAATTCGTTAAATCACTTTTACAAACGCAACTATGCATACTCCACGCTTATATAAAAGCCCGAATATTGATAATAATGTGAACACGTTAAATAATTGCGTACTCGCCGAGGAGAACTGAGTCGTCGCGTGCGAATTTATTACACCAAACTACCGTAGTGTACGTATTGTGACGGACACTACAGTTTCATTCGGTTCGCCATAGACGGAGTGAGCTCAACCTGCTCGAAAATGACTCACTACACTTCGGAATTGGAACCAACGTACGCACGATCCGAAAACTAGCGCCGTGACCAATAACAAAGACAGGCATGCCAGCAGATCTTATAGCCTCGGATAGCACAGTGCAGCAGAGGGGTCAGAAGAGTATACTCTCCGCAGTCTTGGCCTTAGTGTGAGAAAATGTCCTACTTTTTTGTCTTCGCAGTATAAGTTCTCTCTATACACGCAGCCTCACCACCACCACCACCACCACCACCACCACCACCACCACCACCACCACCACCATCATCATCATCATCATCATCATCATCATCATCATCATCATCAGCCTGAATACATCCACTGCAGGACAAAGGCCTTTCCCATGTTCCGCCAGTCAACTCGGTCCTGTGTTTGCTGCTGCCAATTCATACCCGCAAACTTGTTAATCTCATCTGCCAACCAAACCATCTGTCTCCCCCTAACCCGCTTCTCTTCTCTGGGAATCCAGTTAGTCACCCTTAATGGCCAGCGGTTATCCTGTCTACGTGCTACATGCCTCGCCCATGTCCATTTCCTCTTCTTGATTTCAACTATGATATCCTTAACCCCGGTTTGTTCCCTCATCCGCTCTGCTCTCTTCTTGTTTCTTAAGGTTACACATACCATTTTCCTTTCCATTGCTCCCTGTGTTGTCCTCACTTTAAGCGGAACCCTCTTTGTAAGTCTCCAGGTTTCTGTTCCGCAGCTAACTACCAGCAAGATGCAGCTGTTATATACCTTCCTCATGAGGGATAGTGGCAATCTACCTGTGATAATCTGAGAGTGCTTGCCAAATGTGCTCCACCCCACTCTTATTCTTCTAGTTACTTCAGTCTCGTGGTTTGGCTCCGCGGTTATTACCTGTCTTAAGTAGACATAGTATTTTACAACTTCAAGTGCACTATTACCTTTCTCGAAGCGCTGTTCTTCCGAGGTTGTTGTACATTACTTTCGTTTCCTGCAGATTATATTAAGACCTATTTTTCTGCTCTACTTGCCTAACTTCGTTATAATGAGTTGCAATTCGTCCCCTGAGTTACTCAGCAATGCAATGTCATTGGCGAAGCGCAGGTTACCAAGGTACTCTCCATTAAATCTTATCCCTAACTGTTCCCATTCTAGGCCTCTGAAAACCTCCTGTAACCGCGTGGTAAATAGCATTGGGGAGGTCGTATCGCCCTGCCTTACACCTTTCTTGATTTGTATTCTGTTGCTTTCTTTATGAAGCAATATGGTAGCAGTTGATTTCCTGTAGATTTCTTTCAGGGTGTTTATATATACTTCATTGACGCCCCGATTCCGCAATGTCTGCATGACTGCTATTTCTACTGAATCAAACGCCTTCTCGTAATCTATAAAGGCTATGTATAGTGATTGGCTATATTCTGAGCATTTTTCTATTACCTGATTGATAGTATGAATGTGGTCGATTGTTGAGTAGCTTGTTCGAAATTCTGTTTGTTCCTTTGTTTTATTGAATTCTAATGTTTTCTTGACTCTGTTAGCAATTACCTTTGTAAATAGCTTGTATAATACGGAGAGCAAGCTGATCGGCCTGTAATTCTTCAAGTTCGTGTCATCTCCTTTCTTATCTATTAAGATGATGTTAGCATTCTTCCAAGACTCTGGTACTCTTCCCGTCAGGAGGCACCTCGTAAACAAGGTGGATAGTTTTTCTAACACAATCTGTCCTCAATCTTTCAGCAGATCTGATGTTACCTGGTCCTCACCAGCAGCTTTACCTCTTTGCATGCTGCCACAGGTCCCAATAATTAGTGAGGCAATCGCCGGGCTAATTCCAAGGGCCGAAGTATCGGCCCCCGAACTGCACCACGAAGGCGTGGACAATTTAGAATTGGTCCTATTTGGCGTGTCAGCGGACACTGGGTGTGGCCCAAAGAACAAGTAAGAGCCGAGAGTTGTTTAACAAAACAAAATTATATTCTCAAATATGGCAGACGATTCTCAAATATTTTCAAATATATTCTCAAATATGTATCAAACGATACACAAATATGCACACTCGACAGTAGTTGAATACGATATGTCAACAATCAAAACAACGTACTACAGAGTACAAACAGCTACACTCCAAACAACGGACGCAAACAACAGTATGCGCTACAATGCAATCCCATGCATCGAAGAACCAAGACACTTAAAGACTAAAGAGTTCGAAAACTTATTCAGTCCAAAGTCCTTGGAACAAAGTCTGAATAATACTCTTCCAAGAATCACTCACTCAAAGTCCAGCGCTGTTGTCGATCCGCTGCCCCCGCAGTTTCTCTTCCAGGAGACCTTGTCTTCAAATGTCCGCACTCCAAGCACCAAACTTCTTCTTCTTCGGAAACACGTCGGCTTCCCACGCGTTGCGATTGCAGGACGCGTCTTCGCTCTCTGGCGGTAGCCTCACACTATTCTTCTGCTGGTAGCACCAGCCTTCATCCTTCAGGCGGAAACCCTCTTCATCACCTGCTTTGTCACTGATGACAAAAACCTTCATTGACACAGCAGAATGACCCTACGCACTATTGCACATAACTTCCTTCATCTCCTGCCTACGCACGCTGGCGTGAACTGTCTTCGTCTCCTGATCTCCCTTCTCCGCTGCTCGCTTGAATACCTTTCGCGCTAGATTCCAGAAAAATTCTAATCGTTTCGTTCGCACGAGGCACAGCCAAGGCTGGGGAAAGAGCGAGACGTTTCGAAGACCGTCCACGACACGTGACGCAACTCTATATCACCACGCCCCATTCATTCCAGATCTTTCCAGGGCTTGCTCGGCGGCGGATGTTAGGAGGTAGGTCGGCGAAACTACGCTTCCGAGGGGGAGAGACGGCACGCCCGGGGAGTCTTCGGATGCTTGTTTTCTTCTTTAGTGTTGACCTTGAGGCGCCGCTCCGGCGCCCGGCACCATCATCGCCGCCAGAACTCGGCGGCGCGCTCCCTTCTGAGCGCTCGTTTGTGACACATGCTCCCAAAGGCTTTTCTGACTTCTATCATTAATGGTGGGATGTCATCTGGGTTACTGCAAGTTCTTATAGTATTAAAGTCGGCGTTGTCACAGCTACTGTACAGGTCTCTGTAAAACTCCTCCGCTATTTCAACTATCCAATCCATATTGGTAGTGATTTTGCCTTGTTTGTCCCTTAGTGCATACAGCCGATTTTTGCCTATCCCAAGTTTCCTCTTCACTGCTTTGACGCATCTCCGTTTTTCAGAGCGTTCTCAATTCTGTCTATGTTATACCTTCTTACATCGGATACCTACGCTTATTAATCAACTTCGAAAGCTCTGCCAATTCTATTTTCTCTGTTGTGCTTGAGACTTTCATGCTTTGACGTTTTTTAACAAGGTTCCTCATCTCCTGGGACAGCTTGTCAGTGCCATGTCTAAGTACCGTACCTCCAACTTCCAATGAACACTCCGTAATGATACTCATCAGATTATCATTCATTGCGTCCACGCTAAGGTTGGTTTCCTCGATAAGAGCCGAGTATCTGTTCTGAAGTGAGACTCTGAATTCCTCTACTTACCCTCTCAGTGCTAGCTCATTTATTGGCTTCTTGCGTATCAGTTTCTGCTGTTTCTTCTTCAAGTCTAGGCGAATTCGAGACCGCACCATTCTTTGGTCACTGCATCGTACCTTGCCAAGCACTTCCACATCCTGCACAATGCCTGGGTGTGCACTCATTATAAAGGCTATTTCGTTCTTACTTTCGCCATTGGGGCTCCTCCATGTCGGTTTCCTCGTTTTTGGTAGAAGGCATTCAAAATCCGTAAATATTAAGTTCTGTGAATTCTACTAGTAGCTCTCCTCTGGAATATTTAGTACCGGTGCCATCATCTCCTACTGCCTGGTCTCTAGCCTGCTTCTTCCCTACCTTTGCAATAAAGTCTCCGATCAGTATAGTATACTGCGTTTTTACCTTACTCATTTCCAATTTCGCGTCTTCATAGAAGCTTCCAACTGAAGCGTCATCATGGCTGGCTGTAGGCGTGTAAGCTTGTACCATCTTTGTCTTGTACCTCTTATTGAGTTTAATTACGACACCTACCACCCTTTCATTAATGCTATAGTATTCCTCTATGTTGCCAGCTATGATTCTGTGAATAAGGAAACCCCCTGTCAGTTCTCTTCCGTCAGCCAAGCCCCGATAGCAAAGGACGTGCCCATTCTGTAGCACCGTATATGTATGATCTGTCCTCCTAACCTCACCGAGCCCTATTATATCCCTATTAACACCCTCTAGCTCCTCGAATAGTACAGCTAGACGTCCCTCACCAGACAAGGTTCTAGCCTCATCACATTACCTTGATTCATCTTCAGGATAACCATTCGGCTGTCTTGTCTTACTGCGCACAAACATAAATATTACACTCTCTCCTTTGTACATTTGCTGCTTATTTATTTCCTGTTTATTCATTATTATTATCGCAAATACTCTTCAAAATCATGTTTCAGCACTCCTCGGTCAATCCCCCAAGTTTATTTACGCACCATACGCAAAGGAAGTCATCCTCATTATCATCTCGCTCAGCGGTGTTGGCGGTTGATGATGTTTCCTCGAAGAATGGCCCAACCCACCACGGAATATCGGCCACGAAACGCGTGGCCAGTAAAATTTGTAGGGTGGGGGGAAGGGGGAGGCATGCGGAAAGTTTTTTTTTTATTTCAAAGTAAAAATATTTGTGGTTACATTGTTTTATTGAAATGTTAAACTCATGTAAAATCATAGAATTGCAAACACAGAGAAAACAAATGAATAAATGATAACAAATAAATAGATACGATTATAAGACCCTGGCAATCTTTCTGTCTGTTTTACGCATTTAAAAACAGTCGCATATATGCCCCCGTTGCAGTGCCCAGTGCCCACGTCTCCAAGGAAAACGATGCTCGTGGAAACGTGAACGCGCCAGAAGAAGAATATCGCAATTGCAAGGTGTGCACGTATTCGCCGAGCTTCGCAGTGCCTGCGTTTTTCTCAGCTGACAGCCATGCACTACCTGCCGAACCTGCGAAAGATCATCACCCGGAAGAAGAAGGAGAAGCCTTCGGTAAGCACGTACCCTAGTGCATTCGTACATCTGCATGATCAACCACGATCGAGATCACAGTACACGATCAGCTGGAGCGCTGAAAGTGAATGGCCTCCTTACTGGCATTTCTGTTCAGAGCTCCCCGGAGGCCATGTTTCTTACTCTGTGGCAAGGCTTACCTTTGAAGTGAAGCGACCAGACTTGGGCGGGACCTATGTCCCGGTTTTCCGGATGGAGTCTCGCAGCACCGACAGCCTTCCTGCGGGACGCTGTTTAGTCCCGCTTTCATCCGAAAAGCTGGCTCGCATTCGCTATCAGCTAGCCTGGCCATGAGATGTGCGAATCTTGTCGTGTTTCTCTCTCCAACTCATTTTCTGCAGTTGTGCCCGCGAATCTGCGATGCTAAGCCACAAAGGTATCAAGGAGCACGAGAACCCCTTCGGGCGTTGCACGAGTGTAGTCTACGAGAATTCTCCTGAGCTGTGACAAGTCCAAAAACAAACGGGACGGTGCAATAATGACCGCCTGAAGAAGCATGCCAATAACATTGGAAAAACTGACGGCGCGAGTCTTCCGGCGAATGTTAAGTCCCGATGATGACTGGCAGGTTTGGCGCAAGCTTATCGGCAAGAGCAGGATCAAACGACCAGAGAGCTACTACAAGCGTTTAAGATTAGAGGGAAGGGATCTGCCTGTGTCAGTGACACATCACTTGCACTATATAGATTCGAGTTATCCTTTTCCAATACACAGCTTCCAGGATGACATGTCCTCCCTTCACGCACCTGCGCATGCTCGGAAGCTTTCTTGGCTTGCAGCCTTCAATTGCTGTCAATACACAGTTGGTAGTTGGCACTCATCCTTCTTTCTTGATGTTTAAAGGGCTAATCACCAGGCCCCACACCGAATTTTAGTTAGACAGTGGAATTTGTTGGGTGTCCGATGAGGAACATTTTGCCACAAAAATTTTTCGAATTGGTTCATTACGAGCGGAGAAAACAGGTTTTTTGAAGCGGCTTGAAACGAGGATGAGAGGAGGCGAGCTCGAAACCCTTGCCGCTCCTCCGCGTAGCCTTCGTAAGCCAAATCTCTTCCCCACCCTCTCCAGCATCCAACCATGAGGTGACGTGCGCATGACGTTCGCAAACAAGTCCAACTCCCGAGCACACGAGCAGCGTTGCTTTGTTGACCAGCGTTATTTTGTGGTATTCTGCCTGTTTCTGCGGGATTGTTTGGAAACGCTGGCTTAGACGCGGTAGAGTAGATGAACACAATGAGTGCGCGAACGCGTAGGAGCGTTCCACGGCGGTCGTCTGCTCAATGCGCTGACCGCGGGGACCCGAACACATGCGAAACACTGGCACATTAGCCCCGCATCTCGTAGCATTTCACGGGAAAAATGAAGGAAAAACACGCATAATTTTTTATTGCGTCTCATTATTAATTTCAAGCTTTATTATTCTCTTAAAGCAACAAATACTTAAACTACGCATGTTGCGTTAAACAATTTTGGCCATGTCACGTGGTATACTGTTGAAAACGTCAGAGCAGAGTTGTCTACGTAGAGGACCAACGTCACCGCATTGCCGTGTACGTGGGGCCATTCCTACGCCCACGTCATGCCCTCATTTTCTAAGCGTGCACCGGCAGAGCGGAGGGGGAGCAGCGTTCATATGGAAAGTTGACCCGTTTCCGCAGAACGTAGCGTTGAAAATTTTGGCAGAAGTGATTATGAACGCCTTGTCTACGCATTGCGCTTGTCAGCTCAAAATTGTCAAATCTGGTGAGTGGCCCTTTAAAGCATTGCGCCGTAAATAGCATGTTCAGCTGAACAAAAAAACCTAATGGTCCCATTACAGCCATTTGGGACTACATATTTGACTAACGCTTCGGGCTGTCATTGCGCCACAGCAAGCCTCAATACTATCTCTCAGCGAAAAAAAAAATGGTAGGTCCCCGGCGAACTTTCGAAATAGAAACCAGTACCATAGCTGCGCCACCGCTATGGGAAGAGGGAAAAAAACACGAGTCGCCTCTTCTGTTTCTTTTTTTGTATCTCCCTACACCTGGCGCTCAATACATCAAATAGTTTCTTCAAAGTAATGCACTAAAAATCCCACGAACGAGTGCTGCAAAAAACAATTAGATGGTAAAACCTAAAACAGCCGCACTCCGTACAGCCTCAATCTGCTACTTTGTCTCCCAGCCCGCTAACAGCATTTCAGACTTTGTATTGGTGGGGGGGGGGGAGGAGACACAGTTGCCACCCTCAGATTTTCACAAGCCCCCCCCCCCCCTCCTCTCCTTCCACTTGCTTTTCCAAGACAAAACGCGTTAAAAACACAGTGTCTTTGTGCCCAGCCTACCTGTTCCCTCAAGGAACTTGACTGTCATGCGTGCATCCCAGTCCCCCAAGTTTAAAAAATCCTGGCACTGCCCCTGCATAAAATATTAAAAGCTTATACCAAGAGGGCGATCTACTTGCTACTAGAAATGATTTCCTAGGTTACAAGAGAATTAGACAATACAAACTACCAGGGAAGAATAGGCGAAAGAAAATGCTCCCCTGGTGGTCTGCATCGTCAAATTTTTCTTGTAACGTGCACCAACTAGCCCAACAACAAGTTTTACTAAGGTATAGCTGCCGTAAAACATGACGATCAGAATGACGATGACATCGACTGTGCGTGATGACCCTTTGCCTCGGCTTCTGCTCCACCAATACTCCAGAGGGTCAAGCTGCATCAACCCTTGGACTTCCACGCACACGCGAGCAAGGCATCCAGCACTTCGACCGCCACGTCTGCGGCTCCGCAACCGAACCAGCAGACGCCCCTCGGCAACCGACTCAGGCCCCAGCTGATACGCCAGCGCATGGTCGCGGCCGTTCCTGTGCCCGAGGAACTGAGACACTGGGCCCAAGACTTCCCCTGGCGTCGCACAATGTACACACTCGTCGCTCTGGCTTTGGTGGCCTCCATATGCGGGGCCGTGCTGCTTGTCGCCTGGAACACGGGCGCCGAAAAGCCCATCTGTGACGAGGCTTGCAGCGAATACACCATGGTATGGACTCGATCAGTCACGTGCAGTCGTGTGGGGGCGTGTGACCTGCTAGCGTTGCTCACATTTCACGCCAGGGGATTCACTGGAACTCTAATGTTGACGTCGCTGTCATTAATCGTGAGCGAAAAATCGGCGATGAAAAACTTTCCGCGTGCGAGGCCTGCTATCGATGCTCCTAAAACAGAGAGGAAACTCCCAGTCCTTCATTCGTCAGAGTGTGAAGGGGCACCGGTAGGTCAGGGAAGGAGCGGCGTTGGTCCGGCAGTAATCGAGAAATTTTAACACAAGGGCACAGCAGCGTGCGCCATCTTAACGGATATAGCAGATGTCTTGTATATAACTCTGTACGTGCTGCACCTTGGCTGCTATATAACTCTGTACGTGCTGCACCTTGGCTGCTATATAACTCTGTACGTGCGGCACCATGCCGTCTGCCGCCTCAACTTCGCGTTGAGGCGGCAGGCGGCACGAACGTTTCTTCGCTTGATGGAGCGGCCGTATTCTCTAACGCCAGAGTTCTGTAGTTGCGCCAGATCGGATCTTTACAGAGTTAGATGCAAACCCTACTTTGCAAATCATTCCAAATTATTTCTATCACACTCGACCCGCCGCGGTGGTCTAGTGGCAAAGGTACTCGGCTGCTGACCCGCAGGTCGCGGGCTCAAATCCCGGCTGCGGCGGCTGCATTTCCGATGGAGGCGGAAATGTCGTAGGCCCGTGTGCTCAGATTTGGGTGCACGTGAAAGGACCCCAGGTGGTCGAAATTTCCATAGCGCTCCCCTATGGCGTCTCTCGTAATCATATGGTGGTTTTGGGACGTTAAACCCCGCAAATCAATCAATTTATCTATCTATCACGCTCATTGCTTTGCCATTTCATCGAAACTGAGTTTGGTTTTTGTTTGCTTTTTCGCGCTGCTTTCACAATGAATAGCACTTTGTAATATTACCTCTGGAAACCTGTCGGTTGCTGTCCACGAAGAAAAACATCGGGCTTTGAGCTCGCCCGACCTGTTGTCCGGACCCATCTCTAACGAGCTATATTTTCCCGGTCAGATGCTCGGTGAAACCATGGACTGGTCTGTACATCCGTGCCACGACTTCCACCGGTTCGTGTGCGGCCGAATGGCGAAAAACGCTACGGCAATTCGTCACATCCTGAACCGCCGCTTCATCGATGCTGTCATTAGTTCTGCCAGGTAGGAACCAGCATTCGTATCCTAGCAGAATTATCATAAAATACTAAGAATAGAGTAGTATGGAAAAAAGCAACATCGCATTGGTCGGTATAGACTACGACATGAAACCTTAGCGCGACATTACGTCCAGTCCGATGGCGTTTCGTCATGAGACCTTATATAGGGCCGACCATGGGTCCTCGTTGGTGCTGTGATGGCACAGGAAGGACCGGTAACGAGAGACATTATTATGTAATGGACATAACGGCCTTCTCTCGCCGCAAGATTCCCCTAACCACAGTGCGATTCATACTCGAGTTTTTCTCAAAAGTATGGGAAAAAATCTGTCGATAACGCAAGAGAACTCAAACACAAACACGCAGAAACAGGACCACACAAACATCGACCATAACTCGGAAACACATTCAGCGCTAGCGAACAGGGATGTAAGAAGACAGCACCATGCGCTGAATTCAACAATTTTATTTCCAGAAAACGTCAAACTGTTTATCCGTGTACAGTGGCGCTACCAGTCTATTCACAAACCAACCACAAAACCTCTTTCCCGACTTAAAAGATCAATTCACGGTGCATTCAAACCAAGCCATTTTCGCAAAAAATTACCTGGACCTCTCAAGCTATTATCTTTGTTCTTCGCCATTACTGTGCAACAATCATACATTGGTGCGCAACCACACTCTGAACAATGCACAAACATAATTATTATTGTTCATAACGTGTAACAGTCATGTTAGGCAAGAGGGGGTCCAATGTCATCCCCACACATTGGCATATTAGGGGGGGAGGCGCTGCGACGAACCTTGTCCCCCCCCCGGAAGCGGAAACCCTGCGAATGCTTATTCGCTTCGGCGTCGTATAAGTATATTGTAAAACATGCCTGGTTTTCCTGTGTGCTTTCACGTAGCAATATGTAACCAATATAACTCTCCTGAGCAGTTGATTTCGTGTCACCAGTCTTATTCAGGAAACACGTCTTCTGCAGAAGTAAGCGCTCGACCATAAGTACCCCATAAAAGGGAAACAGCCATTTCGCTAGTCTCTCGCGTGATGCAGAAGTCCGCGCTACCAACATGGTCACCTTTCTGCATGTCTTCGCGTAAAGCAGAAAGCCGCAAACTTCGAAGTTCAGGAACCTCTCAGTTTTCGGTTTAAAGTGGCCCTACAACTCTTTTTGAGCATGGCCGGAAAACGCTACCCATCGGTAGTAGATGCTCCAGACAACACGCGAGCCAAATAATATAGCGCCGCACGTGGCCTGGAGTTCACAGTAAATTATCAAGGTCGACTAAAAATTGCTTTCTCTTCTTTTGTCAAATGATGGATGATGCTCAAAAATCACTCGTAGAAAGCTAACTTATCAGCCATTAACTAATTTAAACATGGCGTGCTCAGTCGTTGCAGAGGTCGCCGCGGAAGGCCGTCACTTGTTCACGCATGCGCGCGCGATCTTAGTGAAAAAGCCACGTATTAGAAAAAAAAGAGTGCTCAAGTTCACGAGGCACGGGCGTGACGTATTTTCTTTGCCCCTGCCATCCCTTCGTGCTTAGCTTCCAGTGATTTCATCCGGATGAGAGAAAAAAGAATGCAATAGCAGCGTGCGACAAATCTTTGTGACTCCGATTGTACTGGACGGATTCTCAAATGTTTGCGGCGTTGAGTTTGCGAGGCAATAAGCTTTTCCAGTGAATTCATTCCACTTGCAAAAAGTGCTTCGGGGCCCCTTTATAGATGACTTCGCGCCTTCCATTCCATGCAGACGCGAGGACGTCCCCGCCGAGAAACAGACCGCGTCGCAGAGGGCGGCGCGTCTCTTCAAGACGTGCGACGACGTGGTGGCGCAAGAGACGGACTACGTGCCTCGAATCCGCGGATACATGCACGACGCCAACCTGCACTGGCCGCAGCACCCGGCGACACGCGATCACTCCGCGGTGGACGTGTTGAGCAGCATGCTTCAGATCAGCGACAAGTGGGGCTGGCCGTGCTTCTTCGAGTTCTACACGCGAGGAAGCAGCGATTCGTTCGAGGTCGTCGCGTTCGTTCTGCAGTCCTTACAACCTGACTGATATGTGGGGTTTAACGTCCCAAAACCATCATATTGTTACGGAAAAGAAGAGACGCCGTAACGACGAGGCTGGGGATTAGATATATTCCAAACCAGCGGTAATGGCGTGCCCGGTTCACCAGCGATCGAGCGGAGACCACCCTTCGTCTTCCTCGTCAGGCACACACGCGCGTCGCCCCCTAGAATATCAGTATACATGCATGTAGCATAACCCCCGGCGGCGCAAGCGCCGTCTCGGCGCATTTAGATGTCAACGTCACTAGGAGAGTTGTAGGGCTTCAAGCGCGCAACATGTACAATATCGGTAGCCTGTTGGGCACATGAAGACAATGGGGTGGCAGGACCAATTTTATATGTTACAGGCGTAACCACACGGAGGACACGGTATGAGCCTGTGTAGCGAGTAAGCAGTTTTTCTGACAAGCCAACTTGACGGGTCGGAGACCAGAGCAGTACCAAAGAACCGGGTGGAAAGTGTACGTCGCGGTGTCGTTGGTCATACAAGCGCCGTTGCTTCTCTTGAGAGGTCAGAAGGCGAGTACGGGTGATTTCGCGTGCGTGAGCGGCCCGAGTGATAGCGTCCATGGCATATTCACTGGTGGGTACTCCAGGAGACAGTATGACGGTGTCTAGAGGCAATGTTGGTTCTCGACCAAACAGCAGAAAAAATGGAGAGTAACCGGCAGTGTCATGGCGCGAAGAATTGTAGGCAAATGTGACGTACGGCAACGCGAGATCCCAGTCGGTGTGGTTGGTAGAAACATACTTAGCGAGCATGTCTGTAAGAGTTCGATTTAGGCGCTCCGTGAATCCATTGGTTTGCGGGTGGTATGACGTAGTCAGCTTGTGTCTCGTTTTACAGGACTGCAAGATGTCGGCTATGACCTTCGACAAAAAGGTGCGGCCACGGTCTGTAAGCAGCTGCCGTGGGGCTCCGTGTTGCAAAATCACGTCCTTAAGGAGGAAGTCGGCGACATCTGTGGCGCAGCTTGTTGGGAGAGCTCGTGTGATGGCATAACGCGTGGCGTAGTCGGTGGCCACGGCTATCCACTTGTTACCCGAGGAAGACAAGGGAAAAGGGCCAAGTAGGTCCAAGCCAACGCGGAGGAACGGTTCTGACGGAATATCGAGTGGTTGAAGGCGTCCGGCGGGAAGTGTCGATGGCGTTTTGCGGCGCTGACATTTCTCACAAGCCGCAACGTACCTTCTGACTGAGCGTGCAAGCCCTGGCCAGTAGAAGCGTCGGCGTATTCGGTCGTAAGTGCGTGACACACCAAGGTGACCAGCAGTCGGAAGGTCATGAAGTTCATGTAGAACTTCCGAGCGAAGGTGTTTCGGAATGACAAGCAGCAGAGCCGGTCCATCCGGCTCAAAACTTTGGCGGTATAATACACCATCGTGGAGCACGAACGAGCGATAGGACTGACTGGAAGATGGTGATTCGAGGCTCTCAATGATAGCACGCAAGGATGCATCATAGCGCTGCTCGTCACCGATGCATGTCACTTGCGAAAGGGAAAAGACGCAAGGCTCGGTGTCGGTGTCATGCATAGTGCTTGACTCAGCGACCGGGTAGCGCGACAGGCAGTCGGCGTCCTGATGTAGGCGTCCGGACTTGTACGTCACCGTAAAGATATACTCTTGGAGTTGCAGTGCCCAGCGCCCGAGCCGGCCAGTAGGATCCTTCAGTGACGTAAGCCAACATAGCGCATGATGGTCAGTTATCACAGTGAAATTAGTGCCATATAAATATGGACGGAACTTTGAGACTGCCCAAACAAGAGCAAGACATTCACGCTCCGTAATAGAATAGTTGCGCTCAGCAGCTGTGAGGAGGCGGCTAGCGTAGGCGACAACTCGGTCGTGTCCCCGTTGGCGCTGGGCTAACACGGCTCCGATTCCGTGACCACTAGCATCGGTTCGAACTTCCGTCGGAGCGAATGGGTCAAAGTGAGCCAATATGGGTGGAGTCGTCAGTAGCGTGATTAGGTGAGAAAAAGCAGCAGCTTGGTCGGTACCCCACGTAATGTGACGTCTTTCTTTAGAAGCTCTGTGAGGGGTCGAGCGATGGTTGCGAAATCTTTCACAAACCTTCTAAAATAGGAGCAAAGTACTACAAAACTCCGGACGTCTTTGGCTGACTGGGGTACAGGAAAACTGGTGACTGCATGAATTTTCTCGGGGTCCGGCTGCACACCAGAGGCGTCGACAAGGTGGCCCAACACTGTAATTTGCCGGCGTCCGAAGCGGCACTTCGACGAGTTCAATTGGAGGCCTGCAGTGCGGAATATGTCGAGAATAGCTGACAAACGCTGAAGGTGGGTCTCAAATGTTGGGGAATGTACAACGACATCGTCAAGATAACAAAGACATGTTGACCATTTGAACCCTTGTAGCAGAGAGTCGATCATGCGTTCAAACGTGGCTGGGGCGTTGCATAGCCCAAATGGCATAACCTTGAACTGATATAGGCCGTCTGGAGTTACAAATGCAGTCTTCTCTTGGTCTTTTTCGTCGACAGCAATCTGCCAGTAGCCGGAACGTAGGTCTATTGTGGAAAAGTATCGGGCGCCGTGGAGACAATCGAGAGCGTCATCGATGCGGGGTAAAGGGTAAACGTCCTTTTTCGTGATTCTATTCAGATGACGGTAATCCACGCAGAAGCGCCACGTGCCATCTTTCTTTTTAACGAGCACAACGGGGGACGCCCATGGGCTCGAAGAGGGTTCAATAATTCCTTTGGCTAACATCTTGGTGACTTCTTGTTGAATTATTTTACGCTCGGTAGCAGACACCCGGTATGGTCGCCGATGAATGGGATGAGAATCACCTGTGTTAATGCGGTGCTTGGCGAGTGAAGTCCGGCCGAGTGGACGGTGGTCGACGTCGAATATGTCGCGGTATGAAGCCAGAAGGCGGCATAGCGCGGTTGACTTCTCAGGTTTGAGGTCCGGGGCGATCATGGAGCGTAAGGTCGCATCGAGGCGCGTGACATCCTGTGAGTGATGTGGGTGCTCGGGACATACGTCTGCCGTAAAACAGGTGACGTGGTCGTCAATTAAGGGCCTTAGTGTGGCGACCAAAATTCCTTGGGGTAGCACTTGTTTTATGAAACCGAAATTGATAACAGGTAAATATGTTCGGTTAGAGGCCAAGCTTACGACAGAGTGTGGGACAGTAATGTCACGCGCCAGGAGAACATCAGTAATCGGCGTCACGATATAATCACCGTCAAGCACGGGAGAGGGTGTTGCCAATTCGATGAATGTGAGAGCTTTAGGCGGTATCCGGAAGAAGTCAGTGGTGCACAAGCTGTTCGGGAGTTCAGGGTCAGAATCCGGTAGAAGAGGAAGTTCTAGGCAGAGAGTACCGGCGGCACAATCGATGAGGGCAGAATGCGTCGATAGGAAGTCCATGCCGAAGATTAGGTCGTGGGGGCAATTTGCAAGCACCGTAAATAAAACGGGAACATGGCGGCCGGCAATACTAACACGAGCGGTACACATTCCAGTGATGGCCACAGTTCCACCATCACGACACGGAGGGCTTTAGTTGCTGCAGGCGTGAGGACTTTTTTGAGCAGGCGACACAGATGAGCACTCATTATAGACACTTGAGCTCCGGTATCGACTAACGCCGTCAAGGAAATACCGTCCACATACACCTCAATCAAGTTCGTATCAGTGGGGAGCGTCAATGGAGGATTTGGATCATTCGCAAGCGATGCAGCACTACCTCCCGGAGCTGCATGATCTAGTTTTCCGTCCGAGAGGATCCACAGTTGACCGGCGACGGATAGCGGCGTGGTTGGGGCGATGGGGAACGGCGACGTTGAGGTGGCGGCGAACGAGCAGTGGAGCGGCTGTTGGGGATGTCGGAAGAAAGGTACACACGACTGGGCGAATACCGACGGGAGTCCTCGTATGGTCGATTAGAGGAAAATTGACTCCAGTTTGAGGGCGTCCAAGTGCTGCGGCAGTAGCGGGAGATATGGCCAACTCGGTGGCAGCGGAAGCAGATCGGCTTGTCTGCAGTTCTCCATTCCGCCGGATTGCGGGATCGCGGAATAAAATGTGGTGCATTTGTTGTCATTGGTCTGGAGACGGGTCGGGACACAGAGCAGGCCACAGGAAAACCAAGCTTTGCAATTTCCTGCCTCACGACGGCGTGAATAACGGAGACCGGCGGAGGCGTTTCTGCGGCGCCATGATCGAGCGGATGTGGAGGAAATGGTGCCGGACTTGACGCCTCAAGCTCCCGTCGAACTATTCGTGTCACGCTGTCCTGCATGGGTGGTGCGGCACCGAGATCGGTGCAAGTGGATGTAACAGCCGTGTTTGGTAGCCGCGTAAACTGTGGCAGAACACGGCGGCTTTTGGCCATTTCGAAGCGACGGCATTCCTTGATAGTCGTATCTACGGTTGTGACGTTATTGTAGACGAGCAAATTGAAGGCGTCGTCCGCGATGCCCTTAAGTATGTGGCCTACCTTGACACTCTCTGTCATTTGCTCGTCGACTTTTCGGCACAACGCGAGGACATCCTGTATGTACGAGACATACGACTCTGTTGACGACTGCACACGAGTGGCGAGTTCTTTTCGCGCTTCCATTTGGCGACCAGACGGGTCCCCAAAGATGTCGCGTAGTCGCTCCTTGAAGGTATCCCAGCTGGTGAGCTCGGTCTCATGGGCGTCGAACCAGACCCGTGGGGTGCCGTCCAAGTAGAATATTACGTTGGCGAGCATCATGGTAGGGTCCCATCGGTGTGTGTGGCTAACACGCTCGTACATACGGAGCCAGTAGTCGACGTCGAGCCCAGGTTGTGCGGAGAATGTACCTGGATCACGGGGGGTGGGCATCGTCAGGTATGTAGTGGCTGGAGCTACAGAGGGAGACGCTGACAGGCTGTTGTCATTGGTAGCCATGGCCGGAGACTGAATGGTGCGGCCACTGCGAAGCTTCGTGGTGAAGACGGGGAACGTTCCACCTCCACCAAATATGTTACGGAAAAGAAGAGACGCCGTAACGACGAGGCTGGGGATTAGATATATTCCAAACCAGCGGTAATGGCGTGCCCGGTTCACCAGCGATCGAGCGGAGACCACCCTTCGTCTTCCTCGTCAGGCACACACGCGCGTCGCCCCCTAGAATATCAGTATACATGCATGTAGCAATATGATCATTGAGAGATGCTATAGTGGAGGGCTCCGCAAATTTCGACCACCTGGGGTTGTTTAGCGAGCACCCAAATCTGAGCATAGGGGCTCACAGCATTTTTGCCTCCATCAGCAATTCAGCCGCCCGCCGCAGCCGGGATTCGATCCCGCGACCTGCAGGTCAGCAGCCGAGTACCTTAGCCCACCGCGGTGGGGCAATTGTTACAACCTAAAAAGCTAGAGTCACCTCTTGCCACAGCTTTTACTGTCTCTATCACTGAGTGATAAGTATAGACCGTTTAATAGCGCTTACTTGTTCTGGTGACCTCTTGTGCATTCCAGGTAGTTGACCGTACGCAGCGCTGTTTTTGTCACTGATTTTACATCGGGAACCCTCTGGTAAACTTCGTCGGGTATTCGGTCATCGCTGCTTTGTCGAACGTAACATTGTAATTGGTGACGGACCTTGGGACGAGTTTCGCGCAGGCGCCGTGCTTTCTGTGTGTACTGTGAGCCGTGTTCTTTCGTCACTCGCCACCGTTTGCAAATCGTCGCGAAACAAGCTGTTCCTGCGCGACACTCGCTACGACCGCCAGCCGACTCCAGCGGCCTGCCAAGTGCTCCAATGTTCGCTTTAACAACGGACAACTTTGTAGAATTAGCGGCCGAAGTTGAGAAGCTGCTAAAGGCAAGACAAAAAATGGAGCACTTCCGTTCTTCGGAAGCCACCAGTCAGTTGAAATTTCTCATTTGTTTTTCAACGCACTATATAATTGTACTACACAGTTCAGCCGAATATACTAAAGAAAAAAAAATGCTTAGTCTTTTTAGGTTTTATCAGACATGGAGATATCCAAACTTACGATGCCGACTTCACTTGCTCGCAGCAGCTCGCTTGTTTACGTGAGCGCAACCAGGATTTAGCGTTCTAAAGAGTTTTTCACGCCTTAACGAATTGTTTCTCGAATTTGCAGTTGACCGTACACCCCACTGTACACCTCGAGCAATTCAAGTACAACGCGGTAAAACTCGGCGTGGGGTCACCGGCTCATCGGAGGTACTTCGAGACACTGTACTCGCATTACGGAGGCGGCATCGTGGACGGCGTCACGTTCGAACAGATGATGGACTTCGAAGCCGAGATCCTGGACCCCGCACTGACCGAGTTTTTCTCGCCGCCCGAAACATACGTCTTCGAGAGGGACCCCTCGGACGTGTTCGGAATGTGGGAACGTTGGACGAGCGCCATCGCCAGGCACTACAATCTCACCGGAAACGAGCTGGTACGGAGCCATTTACTGAGCAAGCCTTACGGGTAAACCTAAAATTAAGAGGACCCTAAACAACTTCTAAAGATAAAGAAAATGCGACCAGCCCCAAACACGAAGCAATGAATGCGATAGCAACATGGCGATGTTGGAATGGGCCACCTTCCGACATTCAAATCTGTTGCTATCGCATTCTTGTTCGCATTCAGATAGATTCTGGCTTCACGGTAAGGCCAGAAGCTATCACTTTTCAATCGAATCTCACGTAAAACAAGAGCACGCAGGAAATACGGTGGCCCCAAAGAGCGAAGTGGTAAGAGGACAGCTACAGTTCACCTGCAGCCTCCTGATGTTTGTCGAGCTAGCGCGTGCGCCAGAGCTCTTGAGCGTGTCTACGAGCAAAGTTCGCTGCAGCTGCACCAGAGACGCAGCCCCCTTCTCCCCGGCACGATCACGTTCTTTCGTCCGACGAAACACGGTCACGGCGATTCCTCTCGGTTTGAGAGGCCACCAGCTGCCAGCGTCACGCGCTGTGCGACGTTAAACAGGTTTAGTTGAGCGTCCGCAAAGGCTCTGCGAATGCAATCTGCAATTCAAAATTGTTGCCACGGTGCGTCCGCAAAACTGCTGCGTAGACGCCCAGCTAAATCTGGTTGTTATAGCATTCACGCTCTGTGCAGTGATATGGCTGGCCTGTTTTATCTGTCCCACCCACCTGCGTCCCGCTCGCCTGCTTTTCCGCGTGCGTAAAACATACGATGCGGCGGGCGGTGTTGTATATTTCCATTGTATACCCAACAAAATGACGGCTTAGACACGATAACAGCGTCCATCAACTAAAAGAACCCGTGCACTATCCTGTCCCGGTGTTCCCCGTCTTTTCGCGTTAACTCATGGCGCTAGTAGTCTGTTTCGCGTGATGTCATTTTCAAATAATCTCTCGACTAATACACAGACGAGGCATGGAAGTTTTGTGTATCCGTAATCTCCTTCACCACGCAGCGCCCGTCAGGTTGGTCCAGGGGCTCTGGTGCTCCAATGCTGAACCCCAAGGCGGCGCGGGAGCGCATCACGGCTTCCGTGGCTGCATTTTGATGGAGTATTAATGAGTGAGGCCTGTGGGCTTTGACTTATTAGCATTCTAAAAAACACTAGTTAGTCCCTCATAACCACATCGTGCTCTGAAACGTAATATCCCCACAATTATGCGATCGCACGCCCATTCTATCTCTACTCGCATGGCAGCCCAACCATTTTGTTTGTGCTTCTTTTTCGCTGCGAACGTATGTGACATGCGCAAAAGAAAACAACACCGTGTAGGCGAAAACCACGAAATCCTGAGAAGCTTAAGGTTCAGTGCTTACAGTGTCTGCTTGTTAGGCGAGGAGGTAGTCCCTTCGGGAAGCTGATTCAAGGCTATAATCACGTTAGATCAGTTTAAACCTATTGACTCATTTAGTGCTACAGCTCCAAATAAGTAGTGGACTAGACATAAGTATGCAGTAAATTAAACTCAGACGTGTCACATGGTACTTCATTCATTTGACTAAAACGACTCGAATAAAAAGCTACATTCTTAGTTTCCTCCCGAGTCATTTGTATTACATCCCCCTTCGGAAAGCTTTCTCCACCTTCCATGTCTTTATTATGTCTTCTTGAGGTTCAACAGCACGAAACAATACACGGCGGACAGGAAAAAGACAGGACAAGCTTTCTTGTCAAAAAAATTTTAGTTGGAAGTCGGCGCTTTTCTCGTCCTTTTCCTGTCCACCGTGATTTTTTTCGCGTTGTTAAACCTAAAGTATGCTAAACAAACTGGCCCAGCCAGCCACTTTGTTTATTATGTATCCGAGGTCAGAAGCATTGGAACCTTTCTGCACCTGGTTTGGCTCTGCAACGCCTCTGGGATCCACACACCTTTAATCAAACAACGATGTCATGGAATGACGTCAAGTTATGCGACGTCAAAAAAGTTGCACCTCAGCGAGTTGGCGCCTATGAATATTAAACGTGTTCTTCCCGGTGCAATGCTTGAAACATGAAGAACGGACGGAGATCTCTCACTCATGTCTATTCTTTCTTCCCGTCCCCTGCACTGTGACAAGCGTGACATCTCGTGCGACTTCATAATGAGGTCATGCATTTCGGTGTCCTGTGTTGTCATGTGGCGGCGTCATCGCATGGTTGTTTGCACCACTCGTGTTGACGCCATTGACGGTACAATCACGAGCTTGATGACGCATCTAAGGCATTCAGCTCAATAGTTTCTTGAAGACCTCACCGCGTTTTCGCAACTACAATACAAGTTACGAGGTTCACCAGACCTTCTGAAGCTCGAAGCTCGTGCACATCACCTGTGCTTCCACAGATCGAGACGGTCGCCAACAATCGGCAATACTTCCAGCTGATTCTGCACCTGGTCGCAACCAAGGAGGAGGTCCTCGAGCTCGTCATCGGCTGGCTCTGCGTCCAGTACACCTCCTGGTTCGCGAACCGGGAGCTGATCGCCAACTTTTACGGCTACCCAGAGAACGCGGACTTGCGGCACCGGCGCATATGCCTTGCCTTCACCATATCGCTCACCGGGATCGCCCTGGTCGTGCCGTTTGTGCAAGGCGTCTACACCGAACCAGTGCGCAAGGACGTTTGGGGCATCACTCGGGCCGTGCGGCGAACCGTGTACCAGACGCTGGACGAGGCCACCTATCCGTGGCACGAGATCAGCTCGGTATTCAGGTTCCTCGACATTGCAGTCGTGCATGACCTCGAGGCCAGGTCAGTTGAGACGCATCGTACACCAAACTGACACGAAACACCGTCCTCGCTATAAGGCGCGTTTGTGAACCTTTTAACCCGTCTGGCGGTAGCACAATAGGTAGAGCACCCGAAACCCACCGTCGTGGACTAAGGGGAACTCGCTTCAACTCCAATGCAAACCACCCGCGTAAACAAAAAATTTTATTGTCATATTTCCTGCCCAGTTTACTGACGCCAGGGAACGTCACTCCCGTGACAGAAACTGCGTCGGTGAAATATTAAAGCACCCTAGCATACGGCACGTTGATGTTGAAAACTGTTATGTGTTTCCGAGCAGGTAAATCTGTAGTATTAGTCACGACAATCACGTTGTAAATACGAGGCACGTCAGTGTGGCAATGCAAATGAGCTTTACGATAGGGTTCCGTAAGGTGAACCGAGTTCTCACCCATCGAATAGCTGCCGACGTGAACTGAAATAGAACCGTCATCCTCGAAAAAAAAACGCTGCGATAGCTTTACGATATTCTGCCACGGCGCACTTCCGAGTTCTCTAGGTTCAAGCCGTAACCTAATTGAGACGTTTCTGAAAGTTGGGTAAGAAGTGCTTGCGCAATATTGTCGTTATTGTCAAAAGAGTGAATAGATATTATACCATCCGCCGCAGTAGCCCAGTGGCACCTGCCTTAACCAAGCCTCTTACTTTTAAACTACTCCGCCTTCACAGGAGTCCTAACTACTTTTCTAACTAACCGCTGAATGACTTCGACACCTGTACTGTAACTGCTTCCCTAATCGACTGCTGCTAGACGAATTAATCAATAACAAGCAGGATTGCCAGATTTGGCTAAGTTTATGCCAGATTGGCTACTTTTGAGTGGGTTCGCCGACATGAGCCGTGAGTCTGAGTGAGTTCACCGACATACGTCAGTCGTTCACTACTCACCATTGCGGAGAGGGCGATCGGACCTGGCTTTTTTTTTCACTGCAAGCAAATTCACAGCCCGAAAATCGTCGCGTGTTGAGTCATTTCCCAACAGCCTCTCGTTTCGCAGGTTCGCCCACTTCCCGAACATGGAGGTCAGCTTCGTGAAGAACCTGCGGGACGCGACCAAGGCCAACCGCCTAACGAACCTCGACTCCATCGGCAAGATGGACCCGTCGTGGATACTGGCCGACGACCTGTACCAAGCACTCTCGCTGGGCGACAGGGCAGACTACGTTCTCAAGCCGTCCATACTGACGCCCCCCATGTACCACGAGGGCGCGCCTAGGGCGCTCCGCATGGGCACCTTCGGTGTCGAACTGGCCAAGGCCACCATCAAGGCCTACGAAGAGCTCCGACACCACGGCCACACGACAACGGCCATAGACAACTTCCAGGACTGCATACTTGCCGCAATGAGAGAAGAGGCAAGTTCAGAACAATCATTTCTCACATGCGAGTTGTTTGCGCTTACCAAACCTCTGTTCTCGCCCCGAATGAACTGTTCGAGCAAGGAGCAGTCGTATCATGAGAGGGTGAGTCCAGCTAGCCTCCATATCCCAGCCTAGCTAGCTATGCCATGGCACGCAAAACCGAGATAGGAGCATGGTGTATTATAACGAAGCGGAGGGAAAAGGAGTGAGAGAGAGCAGAAGTGATTTGAAAGTGAGGAGAAAAGAAAAGAACAGGAGAGTATAAATAGTACGGTAGAAGAAGAGTATAGCACAGTTAAGGAAGTACAGTAAATGAAGAAAATGGGGGAATGGCAGAGTTAAGCGTAGCACAGCTTTGCATAGTATACTATATAAAGGGGTAGGAAAGGAAGTGAGGGCGAGGAGTAATGAGAAAATTGGGGAATATAATTGTGGAGGGGACAGTGTGAAGCAATGCGAAGCCACGAAATTGAGCTTTTGACGAATGCCCGTCTGGTCGGGAGCGATGTCGCAATAATTAAAAGAACATCGCCTAAGTGAAAAAAAAAGACTGCGATACATGATGTTTCGACTCTTCTGGCAAGAGCCCCGTTCAAAACGAAACTAGAATTCCTATGTGAACAAGGCTCAGCAAAAAATTACTTTTTTTCGTATTCTTTTTTATGGCCCGTCTCCTTAATTTTTCATAGAACAGCCTTCTAAAATATCACAGGAGTGGAAAGAAGAAGCAAGGGTGAAGAGGGCCATGAGCTAGCTCCGCTGTTTTTCCAGTCTAGGCACCGCTATTGTGTCTTAATGCCAAAACTTGCTTTCTGGCGCCCAACAGAGAGACAACCGCTTCAATTATTCCCCTAAGCCAATATATCCCACTATAACCCACTTTTCATATTTTTAGGCTATTTCAAGCAAGCAAAAAAACTTTTTCGCCAACCATGAACATGCGAATTTGGGGATGTAGGGGTGTTTTGCCTCCTCAAATGGTATCTCCGTTACCCCGAAAGTTTGAAGATTGGTCGAGTCGGTTGGAGAACTTGAACTGGTACAGCGCATAACGAGAAAGACTTTTTTTTTTTGCGTGAGCCGGCTCGGCCTTTTTTATAGCTCAAGTAGTCTTGGTTCGCAATAAGGGTAAATGTCTTACCTTAGACAATAGTAATAACTGTATGGATTCAACGTCCTAAAATAAGCGTATGATTATGCGGCACGTCGCAGTAGAGGGCTCCGCATATTTCGACCACCATGGCTTTCTAAATCTTGGTTCACACGCTCAAATGCTTACACCTTCCTCAAAGATGTGGCCGCAACGATTGTCGGGTCAGCAGCCGAGAACAATAGCTACTGCGCCATTGAGACGTAATGGAAACTGCAAGTTGACAGCTCTTATTGCATAGACACATTCGGTGGACTTTTGCCGCAGCCGTCGCAGTCATGTCCCGCATATGTATGTATATGCACAAGACAGCCTCAAAAGAAACTAACGGGTAAGACAACTTTTTCAAGCGAGCGACAGGGAATTCGAAACTGCGACCTCTCTCTGCGCAGCGCGCTGCCTTAGGCAATTGCGCCATGGACCATACTAGGAAGCCTACATGACCGGGCGGCAAACGCCTCATGCACGCAATATAACTGCATTGGTGCACGCAATAGCTCAGAACCAGAAGGTACAGTGGGACATATAATCATACTTAGATGGGTACGTGGACAAATAAATAAAAAAGTAAGAACGACAAGCAAGTGCGTCTGCGCTGTAACTTTAGCCTGAGGAATATGTACGAACTATAGGCTCAAAAAAAGTTTCTTTTGGAGTCCAGAATCGACGCAAGCGGAGGACGCGAGCCGCGGCCTCACGTGCCACTCTGTATTTATTGCGTACCCAATTCTGAAATTTCCTCAAGTTTGGCTGGAATCGCGACGTCCCCGGAATTGGGATTCGAACATACAAGGCATGTTCGCAAGTGCCCGCAACGCTTATCTCTTGTGGGGCGATTTCGTACGTCTACAATGCCCTTACGGCAGAGTTTGCGTTCAAGCTACAGACCACAACAAGGTCACTTTGCTGGCTGCAGCGATCGCGTTTGCCAATGGAGTAAACTGCTAGCTAGAAGTGCCAAAATGGAGCCTATATAGTTAAAGCGACAACTATTCACTACAACAGTTCAGGCTCGTTCTGCGTGTATTTGTGCGTTTTCATGAGTCATTTCTTTTGTTTGGGCAGAGCGTAGTAAACTTTTTAGCTGCTTGCCGTTCTTCCTGTGACATGTCCATTTATCGTTTTCACATTCACTGCTCTTTCCTTCCGGCGAAACAGCGATTTGATTTTGTTTTTGTATGTTTGACTGATTGATCGATCGATTGATTAATTGATTTATGGATTAAGATGTGGATTTCAACGTCCCAAATCCACCTCGAGAGACGCCGTAGTGGTAGTTTGCTTATTTGTTTGCACCGAGAACCAAGGCAAAAGATAATACTAGGACATCGATGGGGGGAAAAATGGCTTTTGCCTTATATACTCGTCCCAGGCGATGATTCATTAAGAACACCGTGAGAGCCCTGCAGGTTCATTATCGTCCTCGCCGTTTTCAGGGACTGCCGGACCTCACCGCTGAATGGATCGCCAGGTTGGAGGACAGCGTGATGACCGCGGCCGCCCTGGACGTCGCGCTCGCAGTGCTCAAGCAGTCGCCGTCCTTCGACGACGACCGGCTGGGCGACGTGCCACTGACGGCTCGACAGCTCTTCTACGTCATCCACTGCTACACGTACTGCGGCGACGAGTACGGCCAGTTCTCGTGCAACCAGCCGCTGAGGCACAAGGCCGACTTCGCGGACGCCTTCTCGTGCGCGCCGCGAAGCGACATGCGAGCAGCGAGGCAGTGCAAAGGCTTCTAACGCCTTGCACGCCATTAGTTACTATAATTGCGATGCATTTTATATAACGTTTCGTTGTTTTCATTTACTAACCGCCTATGTTTTCTCGGCACTGAGATGTGCTATTTGCTGTGTACCACCTTTCTGACTTGACACACTTACGACGTAATATTACGTTTGATTGTTTTCATTTGCTTACTGCCCAAGGTTTTGTTTTGTTTTTCTAATTACTAATATCACTATTTTTATAACTTAAGTTATGAAAGCACATACCCTTCCAGAAACGAACCCCGATAGGGTAGAAAGTGTAAATAAAGTGAAGGGTAGTGTGGCACCTGCTGCGACACACCTTGACACAAAAGGAAGCAGTGATTTGTCGATGCTCTCGATCCGCAGATGGAGCATCAACGTGAAGTTCCACTTTGCGAAAATGGAAGCACGTGCCACTGTCGGCTCCCCTTTAGTGGGCAAAGTGACGCGAATCCTACGAAAAACAGGATCATTGATGGCATGCGGCCTAGAGCGCATGCTAGCAGACTGGTGTACCAGGACATATCTGTCAGCAAGAAATGTGACTGGTCGATAACTACTTTTACTCCACCTGTGCTATGGAGATGCAGCCCTCTCTGTAGCTGTTTCTGTATTTTAAACAGTTTCATGTATCCGATCGATGGAACTTGTAGTCGCGTATTGCATCGTGGTGCAGACGCCCTGCAGCACGGTGCCAAAGACACGTAAAGATGGGTGTGTAAGTTATAGAAAAAACGTGTAATGTTAGTGTAGTACCATCGCCCTTTCATTCTGTTTTTTCAGCAAGTCCAGACTGTTATAAGAGCGCAAACGGGGCTCTTTTACTACTTCGTGTACTTAGTAATTTCCACCCAAGTCTATCCTTGAGGGCAGCGACACTGAACGTGAAGTCATAGTCACAACTGACAAACGGGCTACACCTTTTGTACCATTTCGAGCATGTGACATGGGGCTTTACTTTGCGGGTTCTAGCTAGGTCACACAGGCACAGTCTAACACTATTTCTCTTTTTTTGCGTGGTAATAGAAATGATTGGTTTTATTTGTGCATGAAACTGTTTATATTTGCACGGCGCACTGTTGTTACATCACAAAGTTATTCGCTAAGTTTTTTTTTTATGTTCCGAAGCTGAACGTCCCCGCCAGAAATCGAGGAAACAATATTTAAAGCTGCCCCGCCGCGGTGGTCTAGTGCCTAAAGTGCTGGGTTGCTGACCCGCCGGTCGAGGGATAGGCTGTGGCGGCGGCATTTGCGATGGAGGTTAAAACGCTTTAGGCCCGTGTTCTCAGATTTGGGAGCAGCATAAAGAACCCCAGGTGGTCGAAAGTTCCGGAGCCCTCCACTACGGAGTCTCTTATAATCATATTGTGGTTTTGGGACATTAAGCTCTACATATCAATCAAATAAACAACATTTAAAGCTACTCCACAGGCCTCCATTCACGAGATAAGCAGGTGACGTCCTTCGTGACGTCCTTCGTTTTACCCGAGCGAGCGATGATGATGATGATGATATGTGGGGTTTAACGTCCCAAAACCACCATATGATTCTGAGAGACGCCTTAGTGGAGGGCTCCGGATATTTCGACCACCTGGGGTTCTTTAACATGCACTCAAATCTGAGCACGCGGGCCTACAACATTTCCGCCTCCATCGGAAATGCAGCCGCCGCAGCCGGGATTTTATGCCACGACCTGCACGTCAGCAGCCGAGTACCTTAGCCACTAGACCACCGCGGCGGGGCAAGCCCGAGTGAGTGTGCGTACGGGAGGCTATGAATCCATTGCCACCGTCGCCTCCCGTGAAGAGATAAAACGTTCGCGGTGAGCTTTAAATGCTGAATATCGTTAGTCTGCCTTTTGCGTAAAAAAAAAGGCACTGGTTTAAGTAATCTATCACCGCTTAAAAGCGTTTGGCGTTTGATTTGTGAGCCATTTCTTCCACGAACAAATAAAAGAAAGATGGTGTGGTATCAAAGGTGTGGTAGATCTATAAGAGCAAAATTTGACGGACCAACAAAGTGAGGAAAAAAAATAAGATACATTTTATTCATTCTTTATTTATTTACACACATGCACTTACTTACACACTTCCTGCAGAGAAACTGTCCCAAACTCATTTGCGAAGTTTTTGCAGTTTTATTTGTACCCTTTCGAACATCTGTCTACATAGGCACGTAGTTATTGAGCAGTGTGTGTGCTGCTGCTCCAAATATGCTATTTAGCACAATATCGGGATGATGTCTATCGCAAAAGAAAACAAAACCTTTCCTTTCACAAAAATCTCTTGTGACCGACACAAGAAGCGGCGCTTCTTCGCCCTTGTCACAAAGGTGCGTAGTCACTCATATAACTTAGGGCCTGGGGAAAATGCTTCTACTGGGTCTACATTATACCGGGTAAGCCCCGTGGGTGCTTTCAGTGCACTGCTGGTTCTTGGATCGGTATATTTGGTAGCGGTTCTTAAATACTTTATTTTTAAGTAGAGGTCACACACCAGAACACTATTTAAGAAAACGCTTTACTATAAGTGTCTACACGCATCTAAAGTTCAAGGAAACATATTAGGCTAAAGTGCTGGCAAGACAGGCGCAAAATTATAAAAAAGTATTTGGAACACCAGCGAGAAAATACCATGCACAACACCGATGAACTGTGCAATGCAACAGCATTCCTTCTATTTTTTTTTCAACCAAGTAAGCAGAGGTAATACAAGAAGTTCGCTGCGCTAATTACCGATGGCAATAATTTTTGCCGACCCTCAAGGTAAAATGAATGTTCTGAAAACGTACTGCCAGGCGCGTTTACCAATTTTATGCCAGGACTTACGCCAAGAAGTCAGAAACACACATGACACCTTTATTTTAGAGCAAGAACGGAACATTATGGAGATGGTGCCATTGGAATGACTTGTAAATATGTAGTACGGACACACGTACCTCCGGGTCACGAAGAAAACTGATGTCGACGTCAGCTTGACGAATGACACGCCCCCATTTTGTTCTTCGGTTGTCCTTAGGAAACGAGAACACTCGAAACTTCGGTCCATCTTACCGCGGCAACACGCCACGCAGCATCGCCCAACCGTTCGGATTTACGGCCGTATCCAGTGCAGAAAGCGCATCACATATCCACGCTGCAGTTCAAGGGTACCAGGCGGGCCACCGCTTAATAAATCGGGATGATCCCACCTCACCTGGCCACCTTGAGAGAGGGCGCGCGCGCGGCGCGGCAGCCATCAATAAACAGTCCCTTGCTAGCTAGCGTCTCGTGTGGTTGTGTCTTTGCTGAGCGCGTAAAGCAGAACATGGTGTCAGAAGTGTAACAGTCGAACCCTGCGCTGAAGATGGACTGCCTACCACCACCCGAGCCACTTGTACTGACAAATACTCCGGCCGACAACTGGAAAAGGTTCCGCCAACGAATCGAACTCTACTTCAAAGCTACTGAGACCAACAAGAAACGGACGCCAGCACAGAAGGCTGCCATCTTTCTACACGTCGCGGGCCCAGAGGCAATTGAAGTGTTTAACACCCTACCTCTATCAGCAGAACAACGAGAGGACTATGACTCGATCGTCAAAGCCTTCGAAGACTACTGCACGCCTCGGTGCAACGAGACATTCGAGAGGTACGTTCTGCGCAGTCGGCAACAACAGGATGGTGAACCTTTCGAACAGTTTTTGCGCGATATTCAGTTGAAAGCACAGACTTGTAATTTTGGCGAACTTAGGGACTCGATGGTGAGGGACCAGATAGTGTGCGGTATCGTCGACAAGAAGCTACGTGCACGCCTGCTTCAGGAGAAGGACTTAACCCTAGAATCAGCTGTAGAAATCTGCAAAGCCGCGGAACTGGCAGCAACGCAGAACCGGGCTCTTGAAAGCGAAGCGAAAGTGCAGAGAGTCGAAAAAATTGCAAACGCTGCCGGACAGTCTCGTACGAGCGGACAACGTCGACGCTGTGGCTACTGTGGCAAGTTTCACGGACCAAGACGCTGCCCAGCGTTTGGAAAAACGTGCACGCTGTGCAACAAAAGAAACCATTTTGCAGCTTGCTGCAGGAGTAGACGCGGCGTTCATGAGTTAGGCGTCGCTGCAACAGAAGATGCACTGGAGGAGTCCTCGGACGCTACCGATGAAGACATTCAAGTTCTCACGGTACAAATCAGAAACGTGTCCAAAAATCAGGATTGGACGGTGGCAGGGGACCTTGCCGGGCACCCGACAGAACTGAAAGTGGATACAGGAGCGCAAGCGAACATATTGCCGTACTCGTACTTTCGCAGGATGCGTTTGCCGACCATGGTGCGGCCATCGACCACAGTACTTACTAACTACGAAGGAAGCAAAATACATCATTTGGGCGTTATCAGTCTGCCACTACGTCTAGGAGAGCAGCAAGAGAATATCAGTTTTTTTGTGGTCAAGAGAGGCAAGCAAGTCCTACTCGGATTGAATGCAGCAGAACGTTTCGGGCTGATTTCCCGCGTTCACGATGTATCTTCAAGAAGTGACGTTAGCACCGACTGGGTCACCGAGTTCCCGGAGTTATTCCACGGTCTGGGCTGCATCCGTAGACCATATTCGCTGGCAATGAAGGATGATGCGCGCCCCACGATCATGCCGCCGAGGAAAGTGCCACACGCACTGCGAGCGCCACTTAAGCAGGAGTTGGCCCGGATGGTCTCGCAGGGCATCATATGCAAAATGGAAGAGCCGTCAGACTGGGTGAGTCCACTTGTTCTTATTATGAAGAAGAATGGCCGCATGCGAATATGCCTAGACCCGCGGTACATTAATCGAAGCCTTAAACGCGAGCATTATCAGCTACCCTCACGTGAAGAAATAGAAGCAGAGCTGGCAGGAGCGGTGATGTTCACCAAGCTTGATGCCAATAGCGGGTTTCACCAGATCCCCTTAGACGAAGACACTTCAAAGATCTGCACCTTTAGCACGCCGTTCGGAAGATACCGATTTTTGCGCCTGCCATTTGGTATCGCGTCCGCCCCCGAAGTATTTCAGAAGGCAATGACGGAAGTGTTTGAAAACCTGCCGGGCACACGCGTATATGTCGATGATATTTTAATTTGGGGTGCATCAAAAGAGCAGCATGATCAACGCCTGCGTGCAGCACTGATGGCAGCGAGAAAGGCTGGCCTGACACTGAACAAAGAAAAGTGTCTGTTCGCGAAGGCCGAAGTTAAATTCCTGGGAGATTGTATCAGCAAAGAAGGAATAAAACCCGATGCTAGTCTCATTGAATGCGTTGCCAACATGCAAAAGCCGTCGAGTAAACAGGAAGTTCAAAGGTTTTTAGGTATTATGAATTACTTTGGCAAATTCATACCTAATCTCTCAAAAAGAACTGACGCCCTTAGGTCATTGATAAAGAATGATGTTGAATTCATATGGGAAGTTCACCATGACAAAGAATGGAAAGATCTTATTAAGGCTTTGACATCGGCTCCAGTGATCGCAGTTTTTGACCCATTGAAGCAAACGAAACTCTCAGCTGATGCATCAAGCTTTGCAGTAGGTGCTGCTCTTCTTCAACTCCATGACCAAGATTGGCGCCCAGTGGGTTATGCTTCAAGGGTGCTCTCAAAGGCTGAAACAAAATATGCCCAAATTGAAAAGGAAGCGCTGGCCGTGACGTTTGCTTGTGAGCGTTTCCGGGAGTTCGTACTGGGGTTATCAGTGACAGTCGAAACAGACCACCGACCTTTGCTTGCTATTTCACAAAAGAACCTGAGTGAAATGCCGCCACGATTGCAGCGCTATTTCTTGAGGCTAATGCCTTTTGATATCAAATTGCAATATGTTCCTGGGAAGCATCTGCTAGTGGCGGACACACTGTCCCGAATTCCAGGAACCCAACCGAGTGACGGAGAAAGCGAACAAGACGTATGCATCCATGCGACTCGCGTGCTAGCCAGCATCGTAAGTGAGAACACGAAGACTGAACTGACCTCTGCAATCCTGGCGGACCCATACCTCAAGCAAGTGGTGGAGGCACTCCAGGAAGGACGACCAGTCTCAGGCGAACTAGCTCCATGTTTGTCAGAACTGTCATATGTTGATGGAGTGCTTTTGCGGGGCAGCAGGGTGGTAATCCCAAAGAGTCTGAGGCGATCCATGCTGCAACGTCTTCATGAAGGCCATTTGGGAATGAGCAAGTGCAAAGCCAGAGCACGCCTTCTGATGTACTGGCCTGGGATGAATGCTGACATCAAGTCACTCATTAGCAAGTGTGCCACATGTCAGCACTTTGCCTACCGGCAACCTTCAGAGCCACTGTTATCGAGGGAAATCCCAACGCGGCCGTGGCAGCGAATTGGTGTCGACCTATTTGACCATGGGGGCAAGCGTTACCTGGTTGCGTACTGTGCCTACTCCAACTACCCAGAAGTGGAACAGTTGCCTCAGTCAACAAGTCAGGTCGTAGTGGACACACTAGGGACCATGTTTGCTCGCCACGGTATACCCATTGAAGTCTGTACCGATGGAGGACCACAGTTCACATCGCGAGAGTTTAGACAGTTTGCAGTAAAATACGATTTTACTCATACCATATCCAGTCCACACTTCCCCAGGGCCAATGGTCTAGCTGAGAAAGGGGTACAGGTCGTAAAGCGCCTCTTGAAGAAAAGTGAGTACGCTGGCGAGGAGTTTTGGGTTGCACTGCTCAATTATCGAATCTCGCCCCTGATAGACGGACGCACACCAAGTCAGCTCCTTATGGGACGGATGCTTCGGGGACGACTTCCAGACTTCTCATCGGCTTCGACATCGTCAGTGCGGAAACATCCACAGGATCACGGCAAAGGCATACCTCTCACACCTCTCTCCGAAGGGGACGTCGTCAGAATAAGAAACGACAAGGGGTGGTTTCCGAAAGCCCGAGTAGAGAAACTTGCTGGCCCTAGATCTTACATAGTCTGTACAGATGAAGGCCGGCGTTATCGAAGGAATCGTCAGCATCTAAAAAGGACGCCCGAACACTTAGACCCACTGGATGACAAGGATGTCGCACCGATAATCCCGTCGCCTATACAGCATAGACAACATTCAACATCAGATACAGCGCCCGATTTGACAACAGCATCCGCATCACGAAAGGAACGACATCCGTCACAACAGGCGCCTGCATCGGATGCTCTACTGAACCAGTCAGCTGCACGTGCACCACCCATTGCAAGTCAACCATCAAGGGACCCCGACGTGGTCCCGTCCCAGCATAAGGTCACTTGCCAGGCACAAGAAGCAGCCGACTCGAGTCTCAGAAGATCAACTAGGCCACGTAGAGCACCGACGCGCTTTGCCGACTACATCACCTAAAGAAAAAGGAGGATGTACCAGGCGGGCCACCGCTTAATAAATCGGGATGATCCCACCTCACCTGGCCACCTTGAGAGAGGGCGCGCGCGCGGCGCGGCAGCCATCAATAAACAGTCCCTTGCTAGCTAGCGTCTCGTGTGGTTGTGTCTTTGCTGAGCGCGTAAAGCAGAACAAAGGACACACAAAAACACGGTCTTCTCGAGTCGCCAACAAGCACACCAGCGCGCCACGAAAACGTCTGTCAGGCTTGGCAATCCATGTCTGTCGAACAACGAGAACAAGCGTAGGCAAGTCATGTGCAGGGGAACAGTGGTCTAAACGGAGTGACGTCAGAGCTCGCGGCAGATCAGCAAGCATGAAATTATCTAGGTGGCATTGGTAGAGCGCGCAAGCAGTTAGTTCTTTACTTATTTATTTATTTACAAATACTGCAGGTCCTGTTCGGGCCCAAGCAGGAGTGGGTAACAAATGTCAGTGACAAAACAGAATATAAAAATATAAGAAAATACAATACTAAGTAGAAAAATAAGGAAATTCTCAACATGACGGAAAATATAAAGAAGACATAGCAATAATGGCATTCATACCGAAATACAAAAAATCTCAGCACTAATGAGGAACATAATATATTGCATATTAAAAATCAATTGTTAGGTCATTGACGAGATGGGCGAACGATTGTGTCACGTCCGCATTAACGACCTCCTGAGGTAACTTGCCCAATAATTAAAGAGCATGAGGGAATAATGAGTACTGATGAACGTTCAGATGACTGAATGGTTGTCTAACTGTTTTATTATGAAGAATTCGGTGAAAGCGCATGGACGGGTTGGTTATGTAGCGATAGGGTGGAATTTCGAAGTGACCATGGTACAATTGGTAGATGAATTTCAATCGAAACTATTCTACGATGAGCGAGTGTTTTCAGATTTGCCTTCTCGCGAAGGGCAGAGTAGCTTGCAAAACGAGTGTAGCTAGAATAAATAAATCTCAGAGTCAGATTTTGGGATCATCTCTATTTTTTAAAATAAGTATTTTTGAAACGGTGCCCAGACCAGGTCTGCATATTCTAACTTAGCCCTGATAAGCGCTTTGTAAGCTGTTAGTTTCATAGAAGGTGAAGTGCGACGCAGTTTACCTTTTAAATATGCTAACTTCTTTAGCGCATTGCTAAAATGTTATCTATAAGAGTTTCCCAATTTAAATTGCTTTTAAGTGTGACACCCAGATATTTCACTTGCGTAGCCTTTTTAACATAAGCGTTATTATTAGTATATTGGAATTCTAATGGATTTTGTTTGTTCGCAACTGTGATGGATGCCGTTTTTGATGCGTTGAGCTTCAAGCCCCACTTACCACACCAGGTGCAGATGGATTGCAACGCATCGCTGAGTCTGGCTTGATAAGAATGCTGAACAATGTCGGCATAAATAACACGATCATCCGCAAAAAGTCGGTTTTTCACAAGTGATTGAACTGAGAAATAAATATCATTCATGTACACTAAAAACAATAATGGTGCAAGCACGGATCCTTGCGGCACTCCTGAGTGTACATCTAATGAGTCAGAAATGCCGTCATTGACCATCACATATTGTTTCCGCGATGACAAATAGCATGCAACCCAACGGACAATGTTCTGTTCAACACCAATAGCTGACAGTTTCGTAAATAAATCATCGTGTGGTACTACATCCAGCGCTTTAGAAAAATCTAAAAACACTGCATCGATCTGGTCTTAAAGATTAGTGAACATGCAATGTCATGAGTGATCTCGGCTAATTGAGTTGAAGTGGATAGGCCAGACCTAAATCCGTGTTGGTTGTCGTGAAGAAGTTTATTCTCTTCCAGATGTGTCTTAATCGCGTTAAATATTATGTGTTCTAGTAGCTTACAAGCTGTGGATGTAAGGGAAACTGGCCTATAGTTGTTTAATTCTAATGGTGAGCCAGATTAATGAATTGGGACTATTCTTGCAGAGCGCCAGTCATCGGGTATCACACAAATTTCTAAGGAAAGTACACATATATTATACAAATATTCTGAAACCTAGAATGCATATCTACTAAGAAAAACGTTTGATATATCATCAGAACCCGGAGATTTCTTTGTGTCTAATTTACACAAGAGGCTAAAAATACCTTCTTTACTTAAATATACTTTAGGCATTTGTTTGACGAGCGTATTAGGTGGCAAGTGCGCATGTGAGGCCGTCCGCGTAAATACGGACTGAAAAAAGGCGTTGAAACTTTGAGCAATGACAGCAGCATTATCAGTAGTTCCGTCAGATTTTTTTATCTCTGTGATGCTTTTTTCATCTTTCGATAAGTAACGCCAGAATTTTTCGCGTTGGTCTGTGATGAAGGAAGGCAGAGTAGACGAAAAAAATTGGTCTCTTGCTACATGCATCTTTTCATGAAAAATGTGTACTAGACTTTGTAGCCGTTTCTTGTCACCCCGTTTACGACAGCGTTTGATTTTGTGCTTCATATCAATCAAATCACGGTTCATCCATGGGTATTTTCTGTTAATACGTGTCTTTTTAAATGGCACATAGCTATTTTCACATTGTAATACTATAGCTTTAAAACGTGACCACAATTCACTAACATGAACCAAATCGCTGAAAGAAGAAAATGAGGATTCCATGTAATTAGGTACGGCATCATCGAGCGCATGCTTGTAGTCTCTGGCAAATTAGTCGGAATGTTTAATAGTGGGTCGAAAGCTGGAAATTGGACACTCTACAAATAGTAATTTGTGATCAGAGATACCTTCTTTCACAGTGACCGAACAAGGCTCCAGGACGTTACCCAGCACGTTTCCACCAAATGCAACGAGCAAGGTCACGTAAAAACACAGGTTGTTATTCGAGAAACGTCAGCCGCAACGAGCTGGTACAGGCAGGAATCCGGCAAGCACGAGCCACACATGGACGTCAACGTCTTCTTTCACGCTGGCACAGAGCTGGCGCCACTATGCTTCGGTACATTATAATGATTCTTTCAAGTATTCCGTTTTTCTCGCGCACTGTCAGATATTGAAATGACCTTAACACAAACGTTCACGCAGATTCTTTGTCAGCATTTTCATCTCTTCTTGGTGAGAGAAACATAAAAACTCTGCATGTTATATCGGCGTTGCCTGGCCGTTCCTCTGTTTTTATTTTCGCATTTGTGGTTTGCTGAATATGCATTAGTTACTTCTACAGTGTTCCTTCACTGTAACATTGCAGGCATATACGCATATTCTGCATTGTATATCATATTTCACCATGTCAAAATTCCGTCTAGGAATGCAGTACCAATAAATGATAACTAACAGTATCCCTTCGAGTACGCTGAGCTTCCGCCAAGAGAACGTGGCTTTAGATATACTTGCGGAATGGGCGCAACTCGAGTCTTGCAAAAAAGCTGCAGCTCCTCAGTGGGAGCTGAGATGACGGCCGAATGCACTGTTTCATCGGCAACCACTGCGGCGCACGAAACGCTAAGTAGTGTCGAGTCCGATTTGAATTAAGGTTATATCGCGCGAGCAGCGACCTAGAACCACAACAGCGCCACGTCGCACAATGCTTTTTTGAAAAGAGGATTACATCACGCAAGCTTGACTCCCCCCGTATTCTAGAACGTCCCTTCCCTCAACACTTCCCCTTCACTTGAGAAAGCCGATGGGAGTGCCGCCTCTAGGCACGGCAAGTCACTGCATATAAGCGATAATATGCTGCGATTCTTGAGTAGCGCAGCGTCATTTTCAGCCGAGCGGTGGCGCAGTGCTCAACTTTGTCAAGTGAAAGGTGGAAATCGAGGAGCGTTTGTGAACACGGGGGTCACTCTTTTTGGTGTTCCTTAAGCCGTGATCACTTTCGTCTAAGGAAGCTGTCGAAGCAGTGGCGAACCCCAGCTTTCCTAGCGATTTTGTAATCGTCCGCGTAGATAAGAGCGCAAGAAGAATGACCGCAACAGCTAAAAACTAGAGAGAAAGGGTGCAGCAGCGATTGTTGGAACAGCCAACGAGGGAGAGCCAACATATCAAACGTTGTGCGCGACCACGGCGCAAGCTGCAGTAATCGCCCGATATCGCTCGCCGCGTGAGCGGGGAGGGAACGTAATCTAGCAGCGCTTGTCCACAGGCTATGACTCGTTTTTTACTTGGCCATAGATGACGCCAAAAGCGAACGTGCTTTCTTCACTTGTCGGTTGATGGTGCTGTAGGCGGTCGCCGCAGAGCACAGGCCACGCGTTCGCGTGTTCCCTTTCATAAAGAACGACAGTGTACAAAACTGCACATTTGTCGCACTTTAACATGCACTTCCATTCTCGATTATATAAATAAAGGTTACAAGGTAGCCTCCAGTTAGCGATCTCTTGTGTTCTAATCATCTCTGGTTATTCCAGCGTAGAGGCGGTAGCAGATAAAAGGGACTTTTACCCTACAATTGTACGGAAATTGTTGAGGTGCGTTTATTCACCACCTGAATCTGTTGCAAGCTGTACGTCTTTCGAACAGGTTTGGCGTAGCGATCGGGTTTTCACTTCAAGTGCCCGCAGTATGAACGAAGGACGAACCTTGAACAGCCTGTCTACGATTGTCGGCAGAGCCGAGCTCAGGAAGTGTGACTGATCCACGATACCAGTGGATGCCCTCGATAAGTGGCTACAGATTACCAGAGCACCAAGGGCCATGAACTTGCGAGGACAACGAACCACGAAGGACGCAGCAAGGCTTGCCGATTTGATCGTAGAGCGTAAATCCACTTCTCACCCACAAATGATGATAACTAGTACGTCAAGTCATCAAGACGACTAAGGGGGAGATGTATCTCTAAGAATTTGAACCAGTAAAAAAAATGCAGAAGAGATGATCACCATATAACAGGACACCAACATACCAATTACATCAGTACACCATGGATTTCACTGATGCAGGAGGAACTAAACTTGCTATTACACTCTTAATGGAATAGATTGCCCGCTTGTCTGGATGATACTAAAGATTTGGGTACTTTTTAAACTTTACTTGAAAACCACATTTGTGACACTCATAGCTGAAATTATGTTTTTTTATGCTTCTTTTCTCGCTTGTACAGCTCTTGGTTGCTTTTTGAATATGTCAGTGTTATCAGTGGATTACGTAGTATAATAATTTCGTGTGTATCTGACAAACACAGGTTGTGCTTTTATACTCTTCATGTATTATAAAAGAATATCTGTAGTCGCACATTTTCGCATGTAAGTGCAAGTGTATCTAGTGTGTATTTGGTTGTATATGTATTTATAACTAAACAAATAAATAAACTAACAAATAAATATATTTTCCTTCCAGTGCTCTTTGGCGCGTGTCACGCTCTTGAGCTGCGCGTGCAACTTCGACTCTCATAAGAGACGGTTTGTTATCATTGAAGCGCACCTGTCAGTGTAGCCGCTGCGTGCCACGCGTCACCGTTCTTCGTATTTCAGCTGTTTTTGAATCCTCAAGGATATGTACAGACGGGTTCACTGTTAAAAGGAACTCCTGCCTGAGCAGCATGTTTTGATTTCGCTATTTTACGGAATCATTGTGGCTCAGATATGCATGAGGCTACCGGTGGTTAAAAGTTCCGATTCCTCTTGACAGACCATTGAATTGCATGAAGATCGTTTCTGAATCCACTTGCTCTTAGAGGACCAGGAATATTGATGATGTGCATTCGAGTGTTCCCTTTAACAGTGGACCATAGTGTACAGTCCGCCACAAATTCACACAGACCACGAGAGCACGTGGCGAAATCACCAACAGCGAAATCTACAAGCGAGTCGTCTAATGTCGAGAGAGAACATTGTATACTGGCGAATGCGCGGCCCTCCCGCATTCGTCTGAGCGAATGAACTCGACAACAGGCGGCTCTCCTTGCCCTGCAACAGGATTCTAGTGGCTAAGGTGCTCGGCTGCTGACCCGAGAGTCGCGGGAGTGAATCGCGGGTGCGGGGGCTGCATTTTCGGTGTAGGCGGAAATGCAATAGGCCCGTGTGCTCAGGTTTGGGTGCACCTTGAAGAACACCAGTTGGTCGAAATTACTGGAGCCATCCACTATGGCGTCTCTCATAATCATAAGGTGGTCTTGGGACGTTAAACTTCACATATCAATCGAACGGCTCACCTCTCGACAGTGCAGATGGTAACAATGGCACTCGATGGCACGGTTGTTATTGTTTATTTTGTGATTGTACCAACTGATCAAGACCAACTGATCTGCATATGCAACTGTACCAAGTGACCCTTTATATGCTGCAGTGTATGGAAGGAATACGACGATGGGGTATGTCTCTCGAAGTCCTTTCGCCCCGGCACTTCTACTTTCACTAATTTAGAAGTTAACTATCAGTACTAATGGCTACCTTTTGAGGTACCAGAGGTGCAAAGAAGTTGAATAATGAACGTACTGGGTGCAAAGAAGTTGAAAAATGAGCGTACGGGGTGCAAAGAAGTTGAAAAATGTACGTTTAGCTGAAAGCTTAATTGCCTGCTTTATACCAACTCCGGTCTTATATTACTTGATTGTTAAATGGTGCTGCCACTCAGCAAGGGATCTTAACGTTGAGCGGCTAAACCACTGTATAGCACGACTGCCACATTTTTTTTACTCAATGATGCCACATTTTGCTAAATAGCAAGTGCTACATTTCTGCACCGGATATCAAGTGCTGGATTGCTCCATTCGATTGCGATTGCTAAGACACATGAAGCTGTAACAATTAAGCAAGGTCTCGTTCAGAGAACAACCAGTGACCTGTTTTATAGACAGATCTATATAAAGCCAACGGGTAGTGGTGGGAACAAAAACATGTGGGACATTACCTAGTAGAGATAATGGAAGATAACACCCATGTGATAATGAAATCGAAAGTGGACATCCAAACGAATTTCGGCCAGTGGGATTTAAAAGTCGAACTTTCGCGTGACGCCGTGGCAATCAACGTCACTAGAACCGTGGTGGCAATGACAGACGCTGGGTAACCTGCCAGTGTTCCGCATACAGGAGTAAAAAAGAAAGTTGCTAAGGGTCGGCCGCCGTCCCAACTCAACTGATCGTGCATCGCGTGCGCGATCAGAAGTTTGCGGGTTGGATGCGTGGTAACTTGCTTTTTTCGTCTTCTTCCATTCAATTTGCATACATAATAACGACCAATTACAACACACTAATTAGGAGAACGAATGACCAGCTACGTGCTTTTCATAGATGTATTACAGTAATAAGATTAGTGGTTTTATGTCCCAAAACTAGGGTGAGAATATGAGAGACACCGCAACGTAAAGCTCCAGAAATGTAAAGCTGCTGGGTATTTTTTTTACAGTGCACCTACACGTAATCTATACACACGGGCCTCTATAGCATTTAGCCCCCGCCGAAATGTAGTCGTCACGGGAGGCTTCAGATGCTGCAACCTTTCGGTCTGAAAATAACCACCATAACCACTACACTCACGATCCGTTCACTTCATGCGGCTCAAGTGTGCTCGCTACAGAGGTCAAGTCAAAGACAGAGGTGACAGGTGCATCGTGCAATTTGAACCGTAACCATGGGATTCGGGATCCGCTCACTTTGTGTGGCAACCTTTTAATTCACCTGATTATACAGGTGAAGTCACAGATAAAGGTGACAGATCACGAGATTCGAACTCACGACATGAGCCCTGTGAGCACGCAGAAAGCGCCGGTCCACTTCTTGCGCGATCTGATCTCGGGCGTCGTATCACTATTATGCTCGGTTGTCATCCAAGGTTTGCAGCAGTAGCACCGACGATGGAAGCCGATCGTCGCCACCGCCACCGCGGGCATCACCACGCAAAGGACGAAGGACAGCAGCATGATGAGGACGAGGATGACGTTGTGCATGACCAGGCTGAATAGAACACCGCCGAACTGCAATAAACGTCAATCAATCAATCAATCAATCAATCAATCAAGCAAGCAAGCAATCAAGCAATCAAGCAATCTAATATTCGTCAGAAATGGAGCATAGTGTGTAATAATTATACATTTGTGACACCAGAACTGAACATGAGATGTGGAAGGGGTCCATATTATAGATAATGCTTGCTATTTAAATTCCTGTATAAAGATTCTATACATACGTGCATACGTAACAGAACAAATTGTTATACTAGGCGTCAATAAGGAACTAAACTAAGCGCAAGGCAAAAGAAAAGACTATAAAAACAGAAAAAGAACAAAAGTAAACTAAGCTTTCTTAAATTCAGGAATTACAGAGGGACTACTGGAGCAGTGAGTTGGAAAAATGCTGAATGAGTAATGAAGTTATTCCAGCAGAAATTGTATCCTAAAAACCGGCTACAGTGTTTATAAAAGAGAACGCTCTATGATTCGCGCATGCACGTGAAATTGTTAACGACGTTAACGAAGAGAAACGTGTTGAATAATGCGTAAGACGTAAAAGCGTAAACTTGAAATACACTTGAAATACAACTGCACCCTCACGCAGGCGTCTTCTAGTCCCAAACAATTATAGTCCTTTGTCTTGCTCACGTTTCCTTTCGTTTTTATTGCGATAGCAATTATATAGACAGTCTCGGCTGGTTTTTGCACCGCAACCGCCGTCATTCGCGTATATGTATGTATATATACACGGAGAAGGATGGGTGAGAAGGATGTATGTATATATACACGGAGAAGGATATACACGGAGAAGGATGTATTGTAAAGAAGAGGAAGTACTCCGGCGCAGAGGCAGCAGCATCGAGTGTGCAGCAGCGGCTCGAGGTCGGAAATTGCGGCTGGTGCATCGCCTTCCAAGCATCAACCTTCCTGCTTAATAAATCTCCTTTATATTTGGTGGAGCCGTGCCGGGTACCGTCCCTTACACCTTCCCGCTACCATCCTGGAACTCCGTTCTCGACGGCTACCTTCTGCTATGCCGGACGCCGATCAGCAGACGCTTCCATCTCTTCCGGCCACCTGTCCAGGCAGTGTTCCTCAGCGGGAGCCTCCAATCTTCAGTGGAACAGATGACAACGACGTTGAAGAGTGGCTCTCGACTTTCGAACGGGTGAGCGCTTTAAACAGATGGACGGACGCGGACAAGTTGACACGCGTTTCGTTCTATCTCGCGGGTGTAGCCAGCCTTTGGCTTAGAAACCACCAGGCAGACGTCCGAACGTGGCCGCAATTTAAAACGTCGATTGTAGCAGTCTTCGATCGACCTGCCGTCCGAAAACTTCGTGCCGAGCAACGTTTACGCACACGCGCACAAGAAACGGGTGAAACCTTCACAAGTTACATAGAGGACGTCGTCGATTTGTGCAGACGCGTGAACGCCGAAATGACGGAAGCTGAAAAATGTAAGCACATCCTCAAAGGGATTGACGACGACGCTTTTCAAATGCTCTTGGCGAAAAGCCCGACCACTGTTAACGACGTAATTAGCCTCTGCCAAAGCTACGATGAATTGCGGAAGCAGCGAGCTCTGACAAGACGTCCTCCAGCGCACGATTTGGCATCGCTGTCTAATGTGATCAGTGGTCATGGCCACGCGTCACTAATAGCTAAAATAAAAGCATTTTTCCGCGAAGAAGTTGCACGACAGCTTTCCTTGGTGCCTTTCACACCAGAAGCTACCACAACTTTACCATCGTCTCTACGTGACGTCATTCAAGGAGAGGTCGCCGAGGCCTTACCAGCTGCTCGCGAGCCTAATCTTGTGGCTGCTCCTCTCACCTACGCCGCGGCTGATGCCATGCCAACTCGCAAGGCGCCTGCGCCTCCGTTCCAGCCTCGCGCGAGCTATCCCCCAGCTCCAGTTCACTGGACCAGCACTAACACCGCCAACCCGTGGCGCACCCTCGATAATCGCCCGATATGTTACGCTTGTCGATACCCCGGACACGTCGCAAGGTATTGCCGCTGCCGGACGCATATCACCAATGAAAACCGCCGTGAGCCTTCCTTCCCGCTTGACTCCAACGCGCGATACGGTTCCTCCACTCCAATGCCAGCCCGCTACCAGGACGACCACCACCCTCGGCCGGGACGTCTGCGCTCGCCCTCTCCACGCCGCCGCTCGCCTTCTCCTATGCGTCGACGGCCCGCACCTAACGAGGAGGAAAACTAGACGACGCAGTTCCTGAGGCAAGAACTGCGCAAGTTTCGGTTTGCCCAAGTCCTCATTTGTCACCTACCAATGTTATTGATGTGTTCGTCGAAAATATCCCTACTGTCGCTCTTGTAGATACCGGTGCAGCTGTTTCGGTTATAGATGCTGTGTTTTGTCGCTCAATTCGTAAGGTTACGACGCCTTTCTCTGGATTATCGCTTCGCACAGCGAGTGCTCAACCTGTTCAACCAACCGCAGTATGTACAGCCCGCGTGACAATTCAGGACGTTCTGTATACGATAGAGTTCGTGGTTCTTTCATCATGCTCCCATATTATTATTTTGGGATGGGACTTTTTGTCACGTCATAACGCCGTAATCGACTGTGCTAGGGCTGAGGTCGAATTTTGCTCACTGGATGACCAAGCGTCCGTCGACACCCAGTTTGCCGCTAAACTTGTCGTTAGCGATGACACCTACATCCCTCCATGCTCTTTTGCATTCGTGCCAGTTTCATGCAGCGCCATATCCGACGGCACGGTCTTCTTCACACCATCTCCAATATTCGTCGCCCGAAGAGCCCTCCCCCTGCCTTTTGCTGCTCTCGATCTTGTAGAAGGGTCAACCACAATGCCAATTTATAATCATGAGTCGTCGTCTTTATCCCTACTTTGTCACGAGTGCCTTGGCCACGTCGAGACAATCAGTTCTTCCAGAATTATATCCGTCCCCGATGAGGTGCCTTCTACCTCCGTCTGTGAACTGGCTGTCGTCTCAGCGCCTGACTCAACGTCGGCAAACATATTTCAACCATTCATCGCTGCAGATTTGACATCTTCGCAGCGTTAACAACTCCTCACCATTCTTGAGAGCTACCGCCACTCTTTCGACGTTGAACAAACATCTCTCGGCCGTGCCTTAGCAGTAGAACACCACATCGACATTGGGTCCCACTCACCGCTGCGACAACGACCATATCGCGTGTCCGCTACAGAACGCCGCGTCATTGCTGACCAAGTAGACGACATGCTTCGCAGAGGCGTCATTCGACCTTCACAGAGCCCATGGGCGTCTCCAGTGGTTCTCGTCAAAAAGAAAGACGGCTCTATTCGTTTCTGTGTCGATTTTCGGCGATTGAACAAGATCACGCTGAAGGATGTCTATCCACTACCGCGCATTGACGATGCTTTGGACAGTTTGCAGGGTGCCGAGTTCTTTTCCTCGTTAGACTTGCGGTCAGGCTACTGGCAGGTGCCTATGGCGGAGGCCGATCGCCCCAAAACCGCTTTTGTCACGCCAGACGGCTTATATGAATTCACCGTCATGCCCTTCGGACTTTGCAATGCACCTGCAACGTTCGAACGAATGATGGACAACATCCTGCGTGGACTAAAATGGAAGATATGCTTGTGTTACCTCGATGATATCGTGGTCTTCGCCCCTAACTTTGACACACACTTACGTCGCCTTCAGCACGTCCTTACTTGCTTAACTAACGCCGGTTTGCAATTAAACCTAAAAAAATGTCGATTTGCCATGCGTCAACTGAACATTTTGGGCCACGTTGTTTCCAAGGAAGGCATCCTTCCGGATCCCGAGAAATTGCGAGCTGGTACGGCGTTTCCTAAACCTGCCACTATCAAAGAACTTCGAAGTTTCATCGGCTTGTGTTCGTATTTCCGGCGATTCGTCCGAAACTTCGCGTCTATTATATCACCTCTCACGCAACTCCTCAGCAGCTGTAAAGACCTCTTATCGTGGTCCCCTGCCTGCGACAAGGCTTTCACCACCCTGCGACGGCTTCTTACGACGCCACCCATTCTACGCCATTTCGATCCTGAAGCTCCAACTGAAATCCACACCGACGCCAGTGGTGTAGGCCTGGGTGCTGTGCTCGCACAGCGTAAACCGGAACATCAGGAATACGTCGTGGCATACGCTAGTCGCACACTTACCAAGGCTGAGAGCAACTACAGTGTCACAGAAAAGGAGTGCTTGGCCATTGTGTGGGCCCTTGGAAAGTTTCGCCCATATCTATATGGTCGTTCTTTTGACGTCGTGACCGACCACCACGCGCTGTGCTGGCTTTCGACGTTAAAAGACCCATCTGGCCGCCTCGCTCGCTGGGCGTTGAAAATTCAAGATTACGACATACGCGTGGTTTATCGGTCAGGACGGAAGCATGCTGACGCCGACGCCCTTTCCCGTTCCCCCCTGTCCCAGAAAGCCACCGCTGACTCCGCTTGCTATTCCACATTGTCAGCGCTTGACTTTGACACCATTGCTATCGAACAACGCAATGACCCGTGGACTGCGTCTCTCCTCAATCATCTCTCCGACACTTCTGAACTCCCAAAGACGCGAACGCTTCGGCGCCAAGTTCCACACTTCTCGATACGTGACACGCTTCTCTATCGACGTAACTACGCACCAGAGGGACGCAAGTGGGTGCTCGTCGTTCCACGAACCCTGAGGTCGCAGATTTGTTCCTCTTTTCACGCTGACCCACAATGTGGCCACGCAGGAGTCTTCAAGACCTACGAAAGGCTTCGACATCGCTACTACTGGCGTGGCATGTATACCTTCGTCCGCAACTTCGTCCGCTCTTGTGCCGAATGTCAGCGCCGAAAATCTCCACCACACGCCTCCGCCGGTGAACTGCAGCCTTTACCATGCCCTTCCTGACCCTTCGAACGGGTTGGAATAGATATTTATGGGCCACTTCCATTGACTCCGACTGGCAACAGGTGGATAATAGTTGCTATTGACCACCTAACGCGCTTTGCTGAGACCGCTGCTCTTAAAACGGCTACAGCACAGGAGGTTGCCACTTTCCTACTGCGTCATTTTGTGTTGCGTCATGGAGGCCCTCAAGAACTCCTCAGTGACCGCGGCCGCACCTTCTTGTCCGAGGTCATTGAAAAATTGCTCGCTGAGTGTGCTATTGTACATCGCACATGTACCGCTCACCACCCACAAACCAATGGGGCTACCGAGCGCTTTAAACGTACTCTCGGTGACATGCTATCTATGTATGTGACGCCTGACCACTCTAACTGGGACTTAGTTCTCCCATTCATTACATACGCCTATAATACGGCAACGCAAGCGACAACAGGCTTCTCCCCTTTTTACCTCCTCTACGGCCGTCACCCCTCCCACACCATTGACACCATTTTGCCCTATCGACCAGACGCGTCCGAGTGCCTACCGATCTTGGACGCCGCCAGACACGCAGAAGAATGCCGCCAGTTAGCTCGTCGCTTTACCTGCGATGACCAAAACAGGCAAAAAGCAATTCATGATGCCCAGACCTCAACTCCCATTTTTATTCCGGGTTCTCTTGTATGGCTGTCAGTGCCGCATCGCACACCTGGGCTCTCTTCCAAACTTCTGCCAAAGTACGATGGGCCATATCGTACTGTCGAACAAACTTCGCCAGTAAACTACCTCATTGAGCCTCTTACGCCACCATCAGACTTGCGACGTCGCAACCGCGAAGTTGTACACGTCCAGAGGCTCAAGCAATACCATGGTTCAACGCCACCTGCCCAGGACTAAGTCGCCAGGATGGCTCCTTTTTTCTCCGTGGGGCCATTGTAAAGAAGAGGAAGTACTCCGGCGCAGAGGCAGCAGCATCGAGTGTGCAGCAGCGGCTCGAGCTCGGAAATTGCGGCTGGTGCATCGCCTTCCAAGCCTTCCAAGCATCAACCTTCCTGCTTAATAAATCTCCTTTATAGTATGTATATATACACGGAGAAGGATGCGCTGCGAGCCCGGCGGTGCTCGCAGACGAGCACCGCCGTGCTTGCCTGCGCGCGCGCTCATCTCGCCAGCGAACAAGGGGAGGGGGGCGCTAATGGTGGCCGGTCACGATCAGCGCGCGCCTTGTGCCCCTCATAGCAGGCGGGAGCTTCTACAGGCTGCGCTCTCAACACACACACACACACACACACACACACACACAAACGGTGCCAAAAGTACACCTGGAGCGGCCGTATTCTCTTACACCAGCGTTCTGTAGAGTTACGTGAGATCGGATCTAAATGAGTTTACTGCCGGCTTCACTTCGTATATCAACGCCATCACTACGGACGAGCCTTGTTGTGGTCATCTAATGTCACTGTATAAAATGCTAGCTTTGCTTGGTAAAAGATTCGAATGTGTTGCTATCGCATTCATTTACTCGCCCTTTTGGCAAAACTGTGACATTTTATCGTAACCCGAAGCCCATCCGCTTTCCTCCACTACGCAAAAACTGTTCTGTTGGCCTTATCGGCAAGTCCAGTCTTGTCACGTTTATGCTCTTGCCAAATAGGCTCGTTAACTCTTTTTTTTTTGGGGGGGGGGGGGTTTGGCGACACTCCAAAAAAAGTACAACAATCTCCAAAGAGACTTGACTTGTCTCTGCCAAGCGACAAGTCATATGCGTGGAAAGTCAGTGTCAAAAAAAAGTCAAAGAGTGCTTTTTTTTCTTTCTTAGAGTGTATAGATAATGCTTTGTCACGCTGATAGCACGCAGACCTTTTGCTACCTGAAGTACCATGAACGGCCTAAAATGTCGCTAGACTCGTACAAGTATCAAACGGTAACTAAAGAACGATGATTAGCTTCCTTTTAGTCATCTAAGGGTAACTTTGAACATACACACAGAAAGGAATCAATAGTAATAAGTAAAGAAAAAATACCTCTTCAGAGTCGAGTTCAGCTTTGTTTTCTTCAAAGACTGCAAGAAAAAAACACGAAGATGAACGAATTGCCATAAACACAAATAACAACGCTTACACAATCGAAAACTATGTTCAATGAATTGCAACGGCTGCAGGTATACGTGCGGTAACCTCTTTATACAAGGCTCTCACTCTCTATATCTGAACCCTTTCTAATGCAAGTGAATCTACCTCTCCCACTCCCTCCATTAATACAATAGCAATTATTCAGCTGCTCTACAGCTTAAGTCCGTGTACTCTTCGTGGCACGTTTACAAGGCATTTTGTCTAAACGTTGGCTCACTGACATTCCTTTTTTTTTGCATATGCATAAAAAAAGGGAATAACAGCGTAATCAGTTCAGTGTGAATCACAGCAAAAGTTATTCTAAACTAAGCCATCGCCTACTGATCGGCACTTTTTCTTTCTCACAGTGGGCCCTGTCAGGCCAGGTAAATGTCAGCTCCAGCTGTTTCTACAAGTTCCATAGCTTTCACTTTGCTGTAAATATTTGTCCCACTAAAAGTCACCGCTGAGCAGCCACTATTGCACCACCCACCATAACCCACCTTGCGTGGCGTCATTCGAGGGTAGCACAATGGCGGCAAACACTCCGTGCAGCCACACGAAGAGCCCTCGAAGCCCGTAGTTTCCGATCACGTGCTTATTGTCAATATCCATCGGTTGCAGGGCACCGGTGAACTTGATGTCCCTGAACCTGTGCACGCTTCGGTGACAAAAAAGGTATAGAAATGCATACTGTCGTAGACAAAGACAATGTACCGACATAAGGTAACTTTATGACCGTTACTTAAAACATGTACGTGAACTATGTCAACTCTGGATGAAATCTTGGGGCACAGTCACGCAGTCCTCGCCAGCATGCGGTAAGAAGAGAGCACGGCGTCGTGTTTTGGTAACCTGGAAACGAGAGTGATGCCACCTTGCACTTCCACCTGTCTCACCAAGATGGATTCGCAACAGCTGCCTTGAAGTATTCGAAGATTTTGTGACGGCAACACTGAAACATACACGCGTTTATAGTATTACATACTGTACGACATAACAGAGCTTAATTTTCTATAATATAGGTTGACTATGCTAAGCCACGCAATGTGCTACCTATACACACTTAAGAAAGGCCGCTTCAGACTATAGTGTTAAGGCAGAGGGGCTGCCATCCAGTGCTACAAAAAAAAAGTCCCTTGTTGTGGCTACCAATGATAAATGCGTTGATAAGCTGCAAAACATTGATGAACTAGGCATAGTTGCTCACTGAATCCTTGTGCAATGGCCATGGGCGCCAGGAGACCGGCAAACGCGGTAACAGCAAGCCGCGCTCGAGGTGCGCATGAGCAGATCATGGCCAGGAAAGCTGCAGTGAACAATACATCCACAATCAGGGTGTCCATCACTCACTGGATTCGAAACTCGGTATCAATGTTAGATTGCGACAGAGTTTTAGTTAGTTCGGTAGACCGGTGTATGGAACGGATGCTTGCCCAAGAGCGCCTCATTGTACGCAGGCAGTGGCATCTCTCACCACTCCCTTAAGTCACAATTACTAGAATACAGTTTAATCTCTGTTAGACGAGTGTTGTAGGTCTGCTTCCCCATCGTTTGCTAAACTAAAAACAAAAAAAGTAATATGTGCACGGCTGGGCCGATTGCACCAGTGCCGGAAATTCACAGCAGCAGCGAGGTTTCACACGCTTTGTTTCGGCAAGAGCTTTGCACCACCAGGTGAAGCCACCAACAGTTTGGGTTATGACCCTCGTTGACCCGGATAACCGGAAACCCTAGAAAGTTTGCGGACCAACAAACTCTGCAGTGTTGGACAATCGTATATATATATATACATATATATATATATATATATATATATATATATATATATATATATATATATATATATATATATATATATATATATATATATATATATATATATATATATATATATATATAAAGCGGTACGAAGGGTTTCATAATTAAGCACGAAAATAAAATACACACTGCATATTATTTAATCATTGGTGCCATATATCTACGTAAAAGTATGAGCCTTTAGAGTTAAGGTGGAGGGACATGCCACAGAAGTCATTCCTTCATATTTTTTCGTGAATGTCTGCACACACGAAGTTACTTTGTGCACTGTATGGACTTGTCTTCATTAGTTGTTAAGCCTTCGTTGTGCCCCCAATCTTCCAGTCGTATTGTATAGCATTCACAACTAAGTTTCATGTATATCTTTCGAGCTTTCAAATTGCTCGTCAGCTCGCAGTTGCTCATTATGTCAGTAAATTCATGTTATAATTCTACAATATTCAGTACACCCGAAACGGGTCCGCAGCTGCACAATACCGCTATCGTAAACCAACCACCATTATTTGCACCATAAACATTGTGGTTCTTGGAAATTTTCGCTATTGTAGTGCAAGTGGTTTTGTCAGAACTAACACATACCGTAAGTAAAAGCTGTGCTGCAAAGTTGAAGACGAAAAAAAAACTGGCCCAGACGACTGCTTTCGTCCTTAACTTTGCAGCGCACCCTTTACCTACAGTATACTCCAACTAGCCCCCACACAAGCTTTTCTAACACATACTATATATAACGACCAGACGTAAAGAGGCGCCAACTCGCTGCGGTGGTCTTGTGGTTATTTCTTGACTGCTGACTCAAGGTCACAAAATCGGATCCCTGCCGTACCTAAACGTGTACTCAAATCTAAGCACATAAATCAAAATTTAGCGTGCACATTATATATATATATATATTTTTATATGTATTTATATATATATATATATATATATATATATATATATATATATATATATATATATATATATATATATATATATATATATATATATATATATATATATATTACGGACCTCTTGGGGCGGCATCGATTCCGCAGCCTTGGTGTCAGCATTCGAGCATTTTGTCTCCTGGACCACCAAGGCTGACCCACCTCCTTGAGTACGACGCTTTCCACCCGTCCTCGCGTCCCTTAATTAGCCCCAGCAGTAGTGCAGTATAAAGCATTATGGTTTTTGTTTACTCACAAAGCCGAGCAGATTTCAAAACGGATTCTTGACCTCTGGTCTTCTCAGCGTCACCCAGGAGACAAAATTCCTTAAACAAGGAGGAGCTCGTCAAAAGCACGGCCGTTCGACACAAGGAGACGCTTCTTCTTCATTGCATTCTTCCTTGCGCTTGCTTGCTTGCTTGCTTGCTTGCTTGCTTGCTTGCTTGCTTGCTTGCTTGCTTGCTTGCTTGCTTGCTTGCTTGATCGATCCTTTTTTCTGGCTCTCTCCCACTAAGGGGGATTGGCCAAAAAGCCGGCGGTTAATGTAACTCAATACCTTAATGTTATCCAGGCAAGGGAAATAGGATTGCTTTGTTTTTACTTGGCGGGATTAATTTGGCACAATGTAAAAAAAGGAAAGAAGAGGAATAATAGAATTTGTTGAATAACTGAGGTGTAATTGTTATATAAAATTCTTCTGAATGTTACGTCTTTACAATGTAATGGTTAAATATAAATGTTAGATTGGCTAGTAAAAATCAAGAGCTGATTAATGGCTCATCAAGGTAATCTTCTTGTGTTACATTTGAATTCACAGAGAGCCCCACAGATGTTCCTGTCACTGAGTCCTAATGAAGCAGCCCTAAAGGACAAAATAATAGGAGTAGTAAACAAAATTGCTAGTTTTCTCGAAGTATACGTTACCGTGGTTTCGATGGTAATAATGATGAGAAACGTTAAGATAGAGGCAGGCATTCCTTACAAAAATTCTTATTGAAAAAAAAAAACGAAGCGAATTATTGAGCAATGACAATAGATAGCATTGCAAATACATCACGATTTAATTAAAAGATCGCTGAGGAAATCAATGACCAAGATTGAAAATCGGCCCACGACTTTCAATTGAAAAGCCATCAATGAACTCATATAGATACTATTGAAAAATACTTCCTCAATGGTATTTCAATAGAAATGAGTCAATGACGTTTCTATTGCGAAGTGCTCAACAGGGATATTGTCGACGAAGTATTGAAGCAAGAAAATGAGTATTGTGAAACCATTGATGTCCCATATAGTCAATCATTCAAATATAGTCCGACAATAGAAAATCAACAATAATTTTTATAAGGGATATCTACCGCTTCTATGCGGATATAAACAATCATGTGCCGACGATGTCACTGTTCTTTTAAGACGAAAGCCTCAGAGGTCTCATGAAACGTGGAAATTAACCATGGGTGTCGACGCCGTCAATACGAGTGATGCAAGAAATAATCATCACGTGATGACTTCTCAGATCGGCAAAATTTCTGTAGTCCAGAGAGTTTCATTGAACCTGTATGCTGTAGTTTCTTTGATGACATCACAGAACACCGTCGCTTCGTTAAAGGTTGGCTGATCACAAAGGCATTGAAAAACTAGGGGAGGTATACAGAAACGTTGCAATTCCTCGAACTACGGTTTCTTACACCATGCTCCGAACCTAGGGGCAGTGCAAGGACACGGTAGGTGCAGACGACTTTCGGGTGGAGGCGGGAAAGAATAAAGTCATAGGGCGCGAGAAGAAAAAGGTGGCCTGCGTTTTCAAGTGAGGCGACCGCATCAAAGACGTCCTGACAGTGATGTTAGAAGCCGCTGAAGTAATAGTGGTAAAGGTAGGTAAAGAGACTGTGCATCGTTTTTCACTGCTTCTTTTTTTCCTGTCGCAATAAAAAGCGTAACACTTGAAGCGCCCTACCTTGCAGCGGTTTCTCTGAAAAGTGCGCAGAAATTATTAAAACATTTTTTTCTTTCTGCGTTTGGTCTCCTTCAATCGCTCGGATGAATGCCCACAACACTGGTCGATGAATGCGATGACAGTTGTGCTGTCGATGAAAGTCGAAAGCTGTACAACCACGTGTGGTTTTTGTTGGCTTAATCAAGTTTCGATTTTTAATAAAACAAATACCTTAATGGTCGTTTAACGCACGCGCACACTTTACTGTTGTTCTTGTGGGTGACAGCACACGCCATGCTCGCGTTTCTCTGCCATTTGCAGGCAGGCATGCAGGCAAGCGAACATACCGCTACAGAGGCTAGAACGTTTCCTCTCTAATACCGCCGGCAGCAGCAGCCTCTGGCGCAACCTAAAGCTGCCTCAAGCGCGTATACAATGCAACTTAGTTATACATGTCTATCATTAGACAAAATAGTCAACCTGCCACGATTTCTTGTCCTACCCATAGATTGGCCACATCAGTGTTAGGTGACGCTAGCGGTCATCCTTTGTATGCTTTCAACATCAGGTCAAAATTATAATTACTTTCTTATGGGCCAAAAAAACGCGCTCGTTTCTGCTGATGTGATGAACGGTCTGCTAATTTGCTCCACAACCAGAAAAACAAAATTTTGCGGGTGGTAGACACTCCCTTCAATATTTTGTGGTTTTACGTGCCACTTAAACTCGCGATTTGGTTATGTGTGGCACGCAATAGTGTAGGGCTGCGACCACCTCCACTGAAGGGCGCTCAGCCCAACCAAAATCAATGCCCTCGCATTCGGCTCAGAAAGCGAGAAACGTAGCCACCCAATCAAGAAGGCAAACCGCCATCGCAATAGCTATAGTATCAGTAGCAGCAGCAGAATGTAGTAGTGTTAACACGCGCTCACAGCTGTTTACAGGTGCATCACAATCACCAAAAAACTCTTTTTACGGTTACGATTCGGTCTGCAGTTGACGCCGCGAAACCACGATATGGTTACGAGACATGGTCTATTGTACAGGTCTCCAGAATAATCTTGAAGACCTCGGGTTATTTGATCTCCGCCTTAAACCTAGTGACTGGGTGCTCTATACCCATTCAAATGCGTCCACTCTGGCCTGAAATCCAACTCACGACCACAAGCACAGTAGCACGACTCGTCAGCTGATAAATTACAGCGGCGAGTTGCAATGCGCACTGAAGATCTCTAATCCAATAACGCTTTTACTTTACCGTCGAAATTGGTAATCACAATGCGATTATTGTCCTCGCTGTAAATTTTAGTGGACAATAGAGTCGCGAAAAATGGCTGGCGTCTCTCTATCTTAGGATACCATGGACCCGAGGTGACAGCTTGGCCCTCTTCCCCAGAGGTCGCCTGCCTTCAAGGCGTGAAGTTGTCAGTTGGGCCTCCACCCACTGTCATGGTGTGTAGATGTAGACGCAGATCCTAAACATCTGTTTCGCACCCAGCACAGCGATATGTGGCATTGCTGGGTTACGTCCACACTTCCATACAATATGGTAGAGTCTATCCCTTGCAGATCAGCATGTGTAGTTGTTTTGGCAGCGTAATTGTTTGTTAAGACATTGTACGCGGAGGTGGGCGAAGCCAAAAGCGCAGGTGCACTGGCGTCACTCGCCTTCGCTTGCTTCGCGGAAACGGAATCCAGCAGACATAGCTTGTATGAGCGCGGCAGATATGAAAAAAAGGAAAATACAACACAGACGTCAAGAAAGGTAGGCGCTACAGTAATGACAATTCGCAGTGCTTCGCCCACTCGTCACACTTGAGTCAGTGAAGATGCGTCCATTTTCTTTCGCTTGTTTAAGTTAAGGCGATTCGCACGCACATTTAATAAACATACACATAGTGCACTGTATACCATGCGAACGCTACACTCGTTTCGCACGATATACGGTGCATGGCGTTATACGCTAAACGAAGCTCTTGCATTGGTGCCTCGATCGCATTTTGCTTCTCGGAGGGCACGCAAATGCGTCGCTGAAGTCTTCCTTGTGTTTAAGGGGCTCGTTGCACAGCGCCGCGCCGTGTTGCGCCCCGCACTGCATGTAGCACAGCATCACGTAGAACAGCTGGCGTCCCGACAGAGGCACGTCGGGCAGCCTCTGTTCGTCGAAGGACGCCTCCGTCTTGAGCACCGCCAGCGCGACGTCTATTGCGGCGCCGGACGCCATGTGGAGGCCCACTCTTCGCTCCCATTCGGCGTCGGTCTCCCTCGGTCGCTGAAACAAAGTGCGACCCATAATGGCATTCGATACTGATCGTGCCGTAAGCTTATCTTTACATCGGAAGAAAACGGGAGGGCGTTTGAGCTTCGCCTTCAAGATTTGATAGAGATGGCGTAATCTGGCCTCGTGCGAATCAGCTTCCGATGCTTCGGTTCATGCCGCCCCGCCGTGGTGGTCTAGTGACTAAGGTACTCGGCTGCCGACCCGCCGGTCCCGGGATCGAATCCCGGCTGCGGCGGCTGCATTTCCGATGGAGGCGGAAATGTAGGCCCGTGTCTTCAGATTTGGGCGCACGTAAAGATCTCCAGGTGGTCGAAATTTCCGGAGCTCTCCACTACGGCGTCTCTCATAATCACATGGTGGTTTTGGCACATTAAACCCCTACATATCAATATCGGTTCATGCCTAAACCATGCCGTTAGGAAACGAACGACTGTGTGCGTAACACTGGTCATTTCATAGTGCCACTGAATGCCTTCTGCAAGCGCAGTTAGGTGGCCCCTGGCCAGATTTATTCCCGTTCCGAATCAGCGAAACGTCCGACACACGTCGGCAGGGCAACACGCGAATCTACGCAGCTGTTTCAAGTGTTTACGATTCTGCTGCCGATTACAATTAAGTATGTCTTATCAATATATAATCGGTGGGCCATCGAAACACCAAAATTGTTGTTCAATTCACATCTTTCGTGGTGGCTGCATTTTCGTTGGAGGCAGAAATATCGTAGGCCCGTGTGCTCAGAATTGGGTGCACGTTAAAGAACCTTAGGTGGTCTAAATTTCTTGAGCCCTTCACTACGGCGCGTTTCATAATCATATGGTGGTTTTAGGACGTTAAACCCCACATATCAATCAATCAATTCACATCTTTCGCCGCCTGGCGCGAAACGCTCGCGCCACGCAATACACGACGCCTAAAGGAGACTTATGCCACTAAATAACATTCGTATTGTGTTCTATTCCCATAACCACTTCGAACAGACAATGTGGCCCTGATGAAACCCCTGCGTGCCAACACTGACGCCCTGGCTTCAATTCCCACTCGGACCCAGAAATTTCTATTATTCACTTTCTTTGAATACTTCTCGCTTACAACCAACGACACCGACCCTGAATACCGAAGGTACCCGCTATGCGTCTGTAAGGTATTACATGCACGTTACTGATCCGGCATGTGGCTAATGACGATGAAGAATTGTAGCTGAGAACGCTGCAGTACGTGGGAAGCATTAAACCACACAATCGTTGCGTAATCAGCATCGCGTGATGAGCGGTTGTTATTTTACTCTTCTTCCTCGCTGTACACCACAGATTGACGGCATTCCTTGCCCGATGTTGATTTATTTGATTGATCTGTAGGGTTTAACATCCCACAACCACCATATGATTGTGAGGGACGCCATAGGGGAGGGCTCCGGAAATTTCGACCACCTGGGCCCTTGCCCGATGCGACGCCTGTATGAAGTCCTTTTGCCAATGAGATTCACGCACCAGCATCGCTGTGGGGTTGAAAACTACTAGAATGCAGGCGGCACGTGTTCGAATGCTATTCGGTTCTGCGTATATTTTTGTGACATCTTTTTTCATGTCTGTGTCTATCGATTACTTTTTTTTATGTTTATCGGTTACGACACCGACAGGGACTGGCGTTTAAGGACTACGCTAAAAAATACCGGGTTTTCAACGAAGGTACCGATATGCTTTGCCGCTTCGTGTAACCTCAATTAAAGTCACGTCCATTTTCGTATATTTTACTTTTTAAAAATAAAAAAAACACGGTTTAAAAAGCAACTAACTCGTTATTAGGTCACTGTGGAGAATGTACACCAGCATACAAGTACCACGACATAGGTTTCTGTTGCGCATACTCCATACTTGCCCGTTTTATCTAGGCCCCCCGGATGTCGCCTTTTATCCGAATAAAAAATTACGCCTGCCGTCGGCGGGATGCCAACCTTCGAATCACGATACCCGATGTTCTGCGAATTGAATTATGACTGCGGGGGGGGGGGGGGGACGCTCGCTTGTCTGTTTTGTAGAGTACTTATGTGTGCTTAGGCCTAATCTCCGGTAGTGTTAGCCAGTGCCCCTCGCTGCCCTGTTTCGTGGCAGTAAAAAAATTCACGCATCCCTACGAAGTTAATCATGAAAAGTGGGCAACGCTGAGCGTATCGTATCGGTGAGTAACCACACGTTACCCGACTGTTGCCCCACATAATGTTAAGTTAGTGGCATCAAGTGTATATAGAGATAAAAAATTTTAATTATTTTTCTCTTGCTGTCGTCTTAGGCGATTCAAGAAGAATTTTAAAAATTGGCGGAATGAGTATATGCCTCTAAAGTGAATCCAAGCACCGACCACCTTATACCGGTGGCGAGACATACCACTTTAATACGGGCAATCTCTTCGGATAGAGTGCTCGAAATGTCCCTTTGTGTTACGGGTTTCCCTGAAGGAATAAAGTATACATTTAGGGCTTGTTTTCCTTGTTAGACACAATAATAATCAGATCTAACAGACATCTAGGCGCATTTTAGTAGCGATCAACTCATGAGTACCCTTATCGATGATTTATTTTCGTGGGAAACATCGATCTCTTACCTTACGCCCATGTCTTGGTTGAAGTCTATTGTGATACATACAATATTCTTTTGAAGTCTATTGTGAAGTCTTTGTGCCCCACATACATTTCTACTATAGCAACGGTTCAATACCGGGATCACTATGAAAGACAAGGCAAGGTCCTCAGGAGCTTGGAGCTGCTCGCTGGATTCCGTGCTGACCGGTTGTGCCCTCGCGATCCCCGACGTCAGCGTAGCTCTGACCTACTGGGCTGGCCCTACGTCATCTCCCGACGCCGATCTCCGACGACAGCGCAGCTCTGACCTACTGGACTTGGCCTACGCCATCTCCTGACGCCGACAAGAGCTCTCGCAAGTGGTGCCCCGTCCTTGGACTTCTGTGACCGTGTATCCATCTTTCATATCTCTCCGATCCCCTCGATATGTCCTCGCTCGCTGTCCCAGCGCATCTCTCTCTCTTTCTCTCTCTACACCTTTATTCCTATCCTTTTAATCCCTCTTCACCCCCATTCCTCGTGAGCTACTGCTGAGGTGTCGCACCCTGATGCAGACATTTACGGGGCTCACTTTTCTTTCCCCTCTTATAGCCACATCTCTCAAGAGCTTCGCCCCTAGAGCTCGCTCGACTTACGTCTTCGTACATTGCCGTGTAGAAGCAGCTTCGGAAGATATCTAGGGAATCGGTGCTGTGTCCCTCGTGACGAAGGTCGACGTAGCTGAAAATGGTGGCCTTGGCCACTTCGACGCCGAACGTGCCCAGGCGCACCGGCGCGGGCGCAGACACGTGGTACACAGGTGGCGCTAGTACGGAAGGCTTGAGGGTGTAGTCTAGCCGGTCGGGATAGGCGAAGAACGCGTACAGTTGGTCCCGCAGCATCCACGTATGAATCTGCGTACCGATGGCGTCCGCGTCTGTCTGACGGAGGGCGTTAGCAGCGTCTCGCACGTTCCTCACGAAGCTCACCTCCATGTCCGGAAAACGGGAGAACCTGTGGCCAGCAATCGAAGCGCCGAAAACTTCAGAAACAGTGCGAAAGGTACAGAATTGCTTCTACTTTCTTGGCACGCTTTTTCCACTATGGTGGTTCCCAGAAGTTTCTCGAAAGGATCATACAGTGCAGACAGAACAACATGCTGCTCGTCATGCTTTGTACCCCCCATCCCCTTCATGCAATACTCTGAAAAGGGCCTTTAAGGGTAATAAAATGATCATGATGATTATGAGGACGACGACAGTATTTGAAGACTTCGGGAGCTTTCAATGCCTCAACAAAACGAAAACTGTTCATCGTTGTCAACACGAGGGATACTAAATATCATCACCTCTTTATGACGCCACCCATGACGGTGATCATGACATTACGGAAAATGAAAATTTCGTAGTTCACATGAGATAACGTCAAGTTACGACGTCGTAGTCACGTCAGATCACCGCTTTGTGAAAGTTGGGTCGATCATGTGAGCAGTGCAAGACGAGGTGAGGTGAGAAAGGTTTGCAGCGCCTCGAATCCTGGAGGCATTGACACGACGACGTCGTTGCAGGTGATCGCGTGAGATTAAATCACGTGAACTCCATACGATGGTCCCAGTTTGTGCCAATTAATGAATTAACACGAAATCAGGTGAGGTGCACCTGTAGGTTTTAATGGCATCGATACTGCGGGAACTGCAATTGCATATTAGGCACAGAGGGAGGTCGGGGAGGCGGGAATAAATCCGCTCCTTAAGCAGACCGCATAGCGCAGACCCGAACGTAAAACAAGAATAGTCCTAACTTACAACACACCCCCATTGCAGATAGTGCTGGTACGTAGGCACTGTGCGTAGTACTACAAAAAATGAGTATTACAGGCTGCAGAAAAAAATGACGAAGTACCACGCGAGACCTACACCGCAATTGTAGGCCCTTTGATAATGAAGGCTCCTTGTGCATGCCTCATCATTATCTTGTTCTGTGTGAGGTTCTGCGCTGTGTATTATACTTGAGCGAGCACCAATGAACACGGTCAAACCTTGTTCCCTTTTAAGATCAATACATCCACAGCCGTGCGCACGAGGTTGGGGGGGGGGGGCGCAGAGCCAGCTCCATACATTGACATGATAGGGAGGGGGAACTGCGACGAACCCTCACCATCTCCCCCCCCCTCTTGAAGAGGAACCCCGCACACGCTTATCAATGCATTCACTGAGAAGACAAAGACGACGGCTGCTGTTTTCGAGTTGTCTCGCGTAAATACAGAGGGGCTATGCGAGATCTTTCTAACCTGGCCTCGAGGTCATGCGCACTGGCGATGTTCATGATGCTGAAGACTACGTCCATCTCAAACCAAGGGTAGGTGGCTCTGTCGAGGCTCTGGTACACGGTGCGACGCACGGCCCTGGCGATGCGTGCAGCGTCGGCACGCACCGGTTCTGTGTATACGCTCGCCACGAACGGCACAAACAGGGCCACTCCCATGGTCGCTAAGGTGAAGGACAGGCACGCGCGCTGGTGTTGCGCCGCGACATCCGCGCCGTAGCCGTGGTAGTTTGCGATCAGTTGTCGGTTGGCGAACCACGAGGTGAGCTGGACACACAGCCAGCCGATGACGAGCTCTACGATGGTCTCCTTCTGCGCGATCAGCTGCAGCGCCACCAGGAAATACTCCCGGTGGCTCGTCGAGATCGTGATCTGGATGTGTAGCACACGATATAAGGGTCTTTGGTGCCTTTAGGTGAGTTGACTGTTGGCCAATCCGGATAATGTGTTTAGAATAACTGGTTAACTATTTATAGTACTTGGTACTCCACTATGGGAGAGCCCTAGTCTGTCCCGTTGGCCTAGTGCTTATAGCACTAGGCCCATGAACTGTTAGATAAAGCCTCTGTGGCTGAAGCTGTTGCAGTAATGTGTGCTTAGAAAAAGTTCTTAACGATTTAGAGTAAGAGCTACTCTACTATGGAAGAACATAAAGCCGTGCCGTAGGCCTTGGTTATGTAAAAAACGCCCACGCATATCCATGAAATAAATGCTGATGATGGTGCGAAGCAGTATGCATCAGATTATGTATTATGGCCTTCTGTGTTGTTCTGGTTAACAGCCTATTATTTTGATCTTGTTAAATTTGTTTTGTCATGTGATTTGAGTGATGGGTGTAAATATCAATGTATTTGCGGTGTTTTATTTTGTATGTTCCGGTTAACAGCCTTTTGATATTTTTTTTTTTGTTCTTCACAGATGTTCCGGTTTCTACGTTCGTTGTAGACAGCGGGTGGCGGTTTATGGACGGAGGGACATTGGGCGGAGTTAAGGTACTTCGTTCCTAAAAATTGGTCAGATTCGCACAGCTGGTGCATATCCAGAAAGAACAGGGGACCTGGTGGCATCCTTCTCATTCCCTCCTCCTCACCCTAGCTTCCCTATGCCCCTGCCATGCCACATTTCACAATGCAATAATACGCTGCGCCGCTCACTTTCATCTTCCTCACCATCACATCAGTCCTCCTCATGCTCGGTTCTCATTAGCATTTTCGCGCAATACTATAAAAGGCTATGCTGTGATTTCTCTCTCTCTCTCTTTGTTTCTTCCTATCTCTTCCGCTGTCACAGCTAGGTTACGCTATTTTGTGTACGATACGCGCGCAGAAACAAACTGTCTATCAACTCCAGGATAAAATTAGCAGCAGGCTACACTCCGGGGAAGCTGCCGAAAGAAATGTCGCGTTAAAATCTTGAAAGGTGAACGGCTTAGCGTCTACACGAATATTCAAGTATAGTGAACCATGAAAATAAGTGTACGTAGCATCAAAACGAAGTCTGCGTTCATCGTTAGCTCAAATAAACAACGTATGCTGCGCCGGTGAATGGTTATAAAGTATATTGTTTTCAGTTGCTGATGTCGCGTAGAAGCCACGACATTGTGTGCAACTAGTGGACTGGACCTCCCTATAGGGAGGTCAGCCAAGGGGCTACCGGACATCTAGGAGCACAGCCACGTTTGCTTATAGCGTTTTAGATAAGTTGTACCTGTTAATCCATCGGGCTGTGCACGCCTATATGCATGCGTGTTGGATGTTGATGATTGATTAATATGTGGGGTTTAACGTCCCAAAACCACTATATGATTATGAGAGACGCCGTAGTGGAGGGCTCCGGAAATTTTGACCACCTGGGGTTCTTTAACGTGCACCCAAATCTGAGCACACGGGCCTACAACATTTCCGCCTCCATCAGAAATGCAGCCGCCGCAGCCGGGATTTGAACCCGCGACCTGCGGGTCAGCAGCCGAGTACCTTAGCCACTAGACCACCACGGCGGGGCCATGCGTGTTGGATGTGCGCAGGATGTTATCGGAAGGTGTCATTGTGGTGTGCAAGGTAATCATATGCACACAATGTTATGTGGGATCACATTTTAATTGCAGCATATCTGAATAGCAAAACCACAAACGTATCACTTCTTCCGAGTAGGTGATAAGTGTAACCATATAATCGCTATAACGGTAGTAAAGTTTCTTATATGACAACTCCTACTTTCGCTCGCTACATAGCTATTGAATACTAGATGAGAAGTAGCTCTTTGCCTCACGTGTGTAACGCCGCACGTACGTGCGTCCGTACGAACGTACCGCAACCCGTTCCCCTCACCGCAGAGGTTGTAGCGGTACTAAGCATAGGTCCCGCCACAGCTGCGTGTTAACGCAACGCCGACTAAATTTCAAGGCCGAAAGGATGCCGCACTGACGTCAGAGGGTGGGGGCCCAGTTACGCCGCGAACGCGGCGGAAAGCCTGTGTTTCGTTTACGTTTGAGGAGAACCAACGCTCCCGCTCTCACAGCTGCTGCGGCTAGATTGGGCCGAATAAAAGATGTGGAAAAAAAGTCTTACTTAGCATGCTCAGTTGGGCAACTGGGCCCCCAACCTCTGACGTCACTGCGGCAGCCTTTCGGCCTTGAAATTTAGTCGGTGTTGGTTAACGTCACGCTCCCCTCGCAGGTGCGCCGTGACATCCCTCTCTCCCTCACCCGCACCACGCTCGCCGCAGCACCCGAAGCTGCAGCTAACTGTCGGCTCCTCCGTCCGCAACACCCTTCTATTTCGCTTCGCCCTCTCCACCTCTTTCAAAGCTCGACCGAACGTCGAATAAAAAAAAACTCTTTCGGTTCATTTATCTGCGATGAAACGTACACGAAACCCAACCCGCCTCCCATGTCCTTGCGTTTTGAAGAAATGCTTACCAGGTAAAGGCCAAACCTCATAAACACGAAAATTCATGCGACAGCGACGAGCGACGCGACGTAGATTGCCTTCGCGCGAACTGTCGCTAGCGCAGGCAAACATCATTCACGCGACGGGTTCGGCGAGTGAACTCCACTGTTGCTTGCATAAGGCCGTCTACTCGTACCAAGAAAACCGCGTAGTGAGTGGTATGCTATTTCAAAATAAGATATATTGCTGCGTAATGAAACGAAAAGTGTTTATTATTGCCTTGCAGCACTTTTTTATGTACACGTGCATAAACATTACGTTATGTTTTCGTTGTGCACGCGTGACTCGGGCAGAGAGGTGAGTGAGAGGAGGTGGCGATTTCGCGCCACATGACGAAAACCGGCAGTACGTCATTCATGTACATCCTGTTCCGGTACTTTGAGCACGGCACTTCCGGGCGGTGGGCGACGGTTTGCAAATCTGGTGAACCGAGCGATAGTGCGAAAATATCACGCGACACGTCGCGTGAACGCCCTGTTTCATCGCTCATAGCATCGCTCGTCGCTGTCGCGTGCATTTTCGCGTTTGTGAGGTTTGAGCTCAAACGCTACACCGTGTTTTGCTTCAAACCATTCTTCTAGCACCCGTGTTGACGCCCTTTTCAGCCGGGTGAACGCCGTGCGCACCGCTGCTCCTTCGCATTCACTAGAACCCTTGTCAAAACGACAGCAACACTGGGCGGTGGTGTCCATGGTAAAGGAAGAAACTACCACAAAAAAGTGCATCCACCGGACTCCGTTCTTTTATATTCCGCCTTCGTCATGGCAGCGGCGTCCCACGCAGTTATACGCTGAAGTTGTTGCTGCGGTCGCAGGGACGCTCTGTCCTCGACTTGATTTGGTAAAACTCAACTAGCCTGTCTGCATTTAGAGGCAGAAGGCAAAACATATCCCTTTCTCACCTGGTCCTGGGGAAAACAGTCGCATGGAACGCCGCTTGCATAACGAAAGCGGAACAGAAAAGAACGTAGCCCAGCGGACGCACGCTTTTCGTGGTCGTTTCTTCCTTTACCATGGACGCCACCGTCCAGTGTTGCCGTCGTTTTTGCAAGAGTCTATCAGGGTTCCCATCGGGGAGTTCGTCTATAGAATTTTTGGGACAAGCGCTCACTGCAGGTTAGTTGTAAGTATCAATATTTCTCCTAAAGTTGCAGCGCGCCTCGCAGTGTAAACATGTCCCCGCACCTCTTCGCTTCCGGTGAGGTCGTAGTGCCTCGCGATGGTAGTGGTCCACCGTTCCCACATTCCGGATGTGTCGTAGGGGCTTCTTTCGAACACGTACGCTCGGGCCGGCATGCTGTACAACTGCAGAAGCGGTTCCAAGACCTCGGCCTCGAACCCAAGCATATCTTCGAAGGTAACGCCGTCTGTTACGCCGGCACCGTAGTGCGTGTACAGTGTCTCGAAGTACTGTCGGTGGGCCGGCGACCCCAGCCCGAGCCTTAGAACCGTCGTCTTGAAGAGGTCGAGGCCTCGAGTAGGTTTCGCAATGATCTGCAAAATCAGAGAGAAAGTGGATGCTTGGTCGACGAGGTACGACGGACTAGAAACGAGAACACCCCAAAATACAAAGCACTAGTATAGGCACCCGGAAATGCAGTTTACGAGATCTGATAGTAGCGCCAAAACAAACAGTAGGCGCAGCATAAGCGAGCCTTCCAATGCGTAGCCTAGCGAGTAGACGCAGCAAAACCGAACTTGCACGTGCATATCATTTTCTTTTTTAGTTGCGAGCAAGGGGGTCACGGCTGATTAGGCGCCCAGGAAACGTTCTTTGAAAACGTGCTAAAAGGGGCACTGACACTTCAGCGTGTCACTGTGTTCAGTGAGCGTTCCGTTCTTTTAGTATCCCTGGTGGTCGGTACCAACAATGCTGAGGCGGCCCGAAGAGCTTCGTCGCGATCTCTCGTCTACTGTCGGGTGCCTATAGGAAAGCTCACGAAGTCGCTTATGCATTCACATGAAGAGCAGGTTTGACCATATTGAGCTGACGAGCGCTGTGCACACATAGGGCGTTCACGACCACGTCTGCAAAAAATTAGCTACGCGCCACGTAAATCGACCAAATTTCACCAAATTTCAAGTTTAACGCTGCTTGGCCTCCTCGCGGACGCGCACCCCCATATGAAGGGACGACGTACAGGACGGGATGCAGGTCCGTCCTCTATGTAGATTTATCTTATCTGAAGTCGCCAACCGTAGCCCGTAACACTTGTTTGTTTGTTTGTTTGTTTATTAATACTGTCAACCCCAGCTGGGGTTTTTACAGGAGTGGAAAACAAATGAAAGAAATGGTCATGAAATACGTTACAAAATAGAGACATACAGCGAACACAGGTATTTACACTAAAAGACAAAGTTAAACACAGGCATGTGCACTTGCATTCTGCGCATAGAAAACAACAATTAACAAAGCGAGAGGCAATATACATTGACATCGTGAATTATGACGCATCTATTTCGGAGAAAATAAGCGATTCTAAAGCTGCAGAAAACGCCGTGATAGAGGAAGACATCGCGACTTTGTTTGGTAGTTCATTCCATTCTTTAATTGCCCTCGGAAAGAAGCTGTATTTAAATGCGTCGTTTCGGGTGGCTGGTGGCTGTATATATAAAGTGTGTTTGTGTCTAGAGCGCGGATCTGGAGAAATTTCAAAGAAATCTAATGAGTTGATTTTAACCTGACTACGAATAATGAGGAATAGGAATTTCAAACGGTCATACTTAGTTCTAAGTTCTAAGGCTTGTAGGTTTGCACGGTTGCAAAGATCGGAAGCAGAGTGCATGCGTTGATATTTATTGAATATAAACCTGGCAGCCATTCTTTGAACTTTCTCCAGTTTATGTAGGTTAGTGGTGGTATGAGGGTCCCATACTATTTTACAATATTCAATTATTGGGCGTACTAGCATTTTGTACGCAAGACTTTTTACTTCGGGTGTTGCGTCATGTAACCTTCGCCTCAGACCCCATAGAGTTTTGTTTGCCTTTCTACAGGTGACATCCACAGGTATATTTGGTACATGCGCAGTTTTGTTTTTCAATTTGTTGCTCGAATGACTAAAACTTGAGAGCAATAAAGAAGCATACAGACGAAACATGTGCGTTTTTTTTTTAATTTTTACTGCGAATCGCAGCGAGCCTATTCTGCCTCCGCTTAGCATGCGTTCATATTCAGGCGCTTTGCGCATCGTGAAGAGGCAACCCCTTACAATGAAACTACGTTTTGTACACCACGTTCCAGCACTCGTCAGGCTCATCTATCTTCCCTCGTTTATCTATATGTTCAAGCACGCCGCCCTGGCTGATAATACCACAAGTCTTGCGTCCTACAGATGTCGCACCCCGCATGTTCCGATTGAAAGCCAAGCGATTGGCGAAGACACAGTCGGCTTAACTTTTATAGAGATGATGCGCAGCGCTGGGAACGCCAACTCAATAAGCTTTGTGCGACAGCACCACTCACGTCCCGGGGGTGCGGGCTGGTTCGGGCACAGTATACCTTGTTTGAACATGGCGTGTCCATGCGTATGAGCCAAACGATTCTCCCGCTCTAGTGCCGAAAAGAGCAGGGGAGGGATTTGGCTTGCGAAGACTACACGGGACGAACAGCAAGGGCTTCAAGCGTGCCACCTCGCATCATGCATGGTTTCGCGGCGCTTCAAAACGCTGGCTTTCTCAGCTTCTAATGAAACAGTTGGAAAAACTCTTGTGGCAGTCTACCTTGTCCGCCGAACCTTCCGTCCGCCAGGCGAAGAGCTGGACAGGACGCAGGCGAACTGCAGATGTGCACGTACCCTAAGCTCTCACTGTGTAGCAGACTACCCGAATGCACATCCTAATTATATATGAAAGGTCCGGCGTATTTACGTCGCCACATTAACCCACAAGCTCTGGCAATGTATCAGAAACTCGGAAGGTGCTAACTCCGGAACCCTTCCACAGCGGTGGGCCGCTGCCTTGCGCAGCCCCAACGACCAGCCTAGAGCCTTCCAGCAGGCACTAAGCAGGTCCTTTAAGTTCACCCACCACCAATGACAGCGACACCGGTACGTCTGCGAGACGAGCTCTGTAACTTTATCGCGTTAGATATACTACGTGCTACGTGACATGAGCTGCCAATACAAGAATGATCGCCCCTAGACGTCTCCGCGGCGAGCAGCGTCAGCTGATTACCTCAGGTAGAAGTGCACAGATATACACGATAAAATTAACAGAGGACGACCTGTGCCTGCTGGAAAGCAGGGTCTTCCAGCAGGCACTGAGTCTTCGCGTGCGAGGCTGTCAGGTATCCACGTGGGGTACACCTAACACCCGGTGGGCTAAAGTTTTGCCAGACTGCAACTAAAGCTGTTAGCAGCCAGAGCAATGCTCATTATTGAATGGACAACACATTCCAGTGCCTGAAAACCTAATTATCCAGTATTTCACCTGGTAAGGGGACCTTTAAGGTGACTCGCCGGTAAAATCTGCTGTTTTCCTTTGTCGATGTATCTTGAGTTAATGTATATGCTACCTTTAGATATGATATAGAGGGAGCTTATACTTCAGATATGTCGACTGGCCCTGCCACTCTTCAACAACTTTTGAAGGGGAAGATACTAAAAATCTCCGCAAGGTGCAGACGGGAGTCTTTTGAATGCATCGGGGCTCAGCAACATATATCGTACGTTGTACCGTGACGCTTGCCCGTGGTGCGACGGTTCATCAACTTTATTTCACATCTCTTTGGAGTGTAACCGAGAGCCAGAGAATCTGAACTCTTTTTTTTTGGACAACACTATTGTAGGAAGTTCGAAGCAGTGGGAGGCGCAACTTGCCAGCTCGGACCCAGAGGTGCAACTAGCACTCGTGAGTCACGTTAGGCGAGCGGCGCAAGCTAGTGGAGCCCTGGACTTGGGGCCTCAACCTCCATGCATGCTCTGAATACAATTTGTGCCCCTTCCCTCAAAATAAAGGTTTGCTATTATTCTTCTCCATTTAACGTAAAACTGCCTCCGAGCATGACCTCCGAGATTGGAGTCAGTTCATCTGGCTTTGCATTGGCTCCGTGATCAGACAACTTTTTGAAAGCCACAACGCTATGTAATGAGTCTAATGACACCCATGATGTCTTGTTACGTACGTCATAATGACGGCATGACAATGTCGAAATTTCAGCTGCTTCTGATGCCACCGTGGCATCAATGGTAACGTGAAACTTGTGATGATTTATTCAACAATATTTTGCACCACTCGTTCGTGACATTGCGGGAGGCGAGACACCGATGGTTGAATTTTGCATTTGAAGAGGCATCAAGGCATATCTCCCAAAAAAGAACACAGATAGCATCACTCATGCACTTACAAACGTCAACGGTGTAAGACGTATCATTCTTGTCGAAGTACTCTGGCTTTTGCGCTGTCTGTGTTTAAAGCTAGAGCGAAAAAAAAAACCTTTACGCTTATCTCGCATCGTCATTACACAGCCGCTACATAACAACCGCCGCGTCCCGATGACCTTTAGCCGCCGGGGCGCAAAAGAAGGCGCGTTTGTTCGGCTTTGGCAAAACAACAAGAGCCGCATGGATCAAGCGCCAGGTTGAAAAATAGGAGAATGCTCCTGGCTCTCGACCAGCTTGGACACCGTGGTGTCCGAGCCAGGAGCGTTAATTCGCCTAGCTCTTCGTATGGTGGCTGTCCACAGCCACCATACCACAGCCGCAGTTCTTGCTCTTTCGTCTCTGCCACACATGCATTGCCCCTGCGCTTTTCTCGATCTAAGTCATGTCACGCTATCCGCTGCATAGAGGTGTCATAGCTACCTTCGATAGGGGCCTAGCCGCTGCGATAACGGCGTGCCGAGGAGTCAAGCCTTCTGCACCTTCCGTCGTGGACACGCAGGCCAAAGTGATCAACTCTGCCTCGATTCGGACGACGCATCCCGAGGCGGCCAACCAAGTTGTCTATGAACTTACGACGCAAAGGCCGCCGTCAGGTTACTTAGGAAAGGCCGAGTAGCCCGGCAGATTGGTGAAATTCATGGAGGTGGCAAAAAGTGTGGCATCTCTACCACGGCTACTGTTTACTTGTGCTACTTTGCGAAATAAATAATTCGTCGGAAGTCGGTGCTGTGCAAGGGTCCCACCATAGTGCCTTGTCTAAGAAGGTGCACCAACGTATAGACTTTCACTTTCTTTCAAGTTGGTCGGTTATGGATCGCGTTGACATTCAACGGATTGTTGTTTACCAAACAACGAGAGAGGAAGAGTTGTGCCTAAAGTTTTTTATTGCGTGCTACAGCTCCAAACATTTAATTCTCTTAGCGCAACCTTGGTTCCTTTGAGCGCCATCTGAAACACACACTGAATCACACGCACGCGCACATTCACACACACGTAAATGCGCGCGCGCGATTGGGAATGGCACGATGGAGGTGTTGTACCACTGTAGAACTGTCCCAATTAAATAAATTGATAATCAGCTCCTAATTATAATTACAACGTCATGGTTTGAACGAGCGGGGACAAGGATACGATTACGATGCATGCCGCAGTATAGAGGGCTCTATTCTTTTGAACCACCTGATATCGAGCGTGCACTGACAGCACACACTCTGTGGGTCTCTAGCATTCCATCTTCATCGAAATACGATCGAATTCGCGGTTGGGATGTAACCCATGACTTTAGGGTCAGAAGCCGAGCATCGTAGCCAATGTAACATTGCACGGAGGCTGACGATTTGATTGTTGCGGTACACAGTACGCAGGACAACGTATCCATCATGTCAATATTCTCGCATTCATAGCAACAGTGTTTTTAACCCACGCAGTGTTTACATTCTGTTTCAGCAAGACTCACTGACAAAACAAGTGGGTGTGCTCTACTGTTACATAGGGCACATACCTACCAATCTAAGACCTGCGACCCTGGAGGAGTGCATGGCTGACGGACTTTTTTCACCATACATCATGAAGACACTATTCGAACATTTGAACTTCTAAAGCCTGTCTGATGACTAGGTCTTGCTTCTTTCTGAAGACAAGGTCTGGGGTTGGTTTATTTCACAGAGAAAGCTGCTGCAGGATCACAACAGCAACTGGTATTGATGCCTAAGTTGTTCCCATAGATTTTTAAGATCACACGGAAGTTGCACCATAACCTTATTTGTGGCAGTCGAGTATTATACCATAAAGCTGCGCCAGTGTTCGAAAATCTTTCACAAAAATATCCTATACAGGTGTCATTTCGGGCAAGGAATCACACAAACACGTGTAATTTATCGTGGGAAAAGAGTAAAACACCAAGCAGGCCTCACACAATGCGAAATGCTCAATGAGTGGATCGTCCAATGCTCCCAGCTCATTACGAAATGCACAGCCATAGCTCCACAGCCGTATTTACGACGGGCTCTATAGACTATTCTACCGAGGTGTTTTAGTGCTGCCATGCTTTGCTGTTCGCCTTTGTGTTTCGCGTCCTTAACAAATAATTGAAGAGTGTTGCAGTAGACGCATACACATGAAAGCAGCTTGGTCGGTGCATACGGCATTTCATGGCCTCATTTATTCACGCCGCAATACACCAAACAAGAAAACATTGACTTCACAGCCCAAGATGGCGGCACCCATGTCAAATAGCCTGTGGAAATGCTGCTTCTCCAGCTTTCGGTGCGGCTATATGGCGCGTTTTATAACAAAGTCGTTCCGTCTCACTCTTTTTCGCTGGTAACGGCCTCCACGTACCTCAAACGAATAATCGCCGACTTTCTCGGCTTCAAACTCGAAGAAGCACGGCCAGCCCCAATTGTCGTTCAGCTCAAGCATAGTGCTCACGACGTCCACCGAGGCGGCGTCGCGATTGGCCGGGTGTTGAGGCCAGTGCAGGTTGACCTCTCGCAGGTGGCCGCGGATGCGAGGCACGTAGTCCGTGTCTTGGGTCAAGACGTCGTCGCAGGTCTTGAAGAGACGCGCCGCCTTCTGCGCCACAGTCTGGCTTTCAGCCGGGATCTCCTCGTTCCTGCCGAAAAAAGTATGAACGGTAAACCGCAAAAGTTCGCGAACCACGCGAGCACGTGCCAAACTATGGGGAGCCTTCATGTGCGCACCGCCATGATACTAGATGCAGCGACACCACGGGGTAGACAGCCTTGCTGTAGAAGGACCCATACCTGGCGGTTTCGATGACGGTAGCGAGGAAGCGCTCGTTGATACGATTGCGCACCGACGTCCGGTTGCTCGCTGCCCCGCCGCACACGAAGCGGTAAAAGTCTTGACACGGACTCACCGACCAGTCCATGGATTCGCCAAGCAGCTGCACGCGAACAGAATGTCAGTCCTAAGCGAAGCGTACGGGTGGAATGTTTTTGACACGACTCATCGATATCGCCGCAGTGCACGAGCTTTCTTGTTTCAATTTCACACACACCCACAACAATGTAAGGAATGCTCGGCGCAGACCAAGTTCCAAATGCTTCGCGATTGTAGTAGACCATGCAGTTTGTTGAGCGCCGGACGCGAACAATCCAGCCTATTCCAGCGCTTTCGTGACCACCAGCAATAAGGCTGAAAAGTCTAATGCGCCATGTAAAAAAGAAGGGGCGTCTCAACGATGATAAGTTTGATCGACGGCTGATGCTTTGATTGCCGATATCAGTGCACAACGTGGATTGCTTGCTGTAGTTTACCCTTCCGTTTACGGGCCCCAAGTACAGCCAAGTAAAGCGTTTCGTCAGTGCTGCCTTCATCAACGTCACGATCCCGTAACAATATGCAGGCACACGTGGTCAACTATGCGTGTACTGAAGGGCACGTGATGAAAAACCCGAGGAGGTTACTGTGACATATATTGGTTTTTAACAAGACAATTATAAGCTTAAATAATTACCGAACAAAGGAGACACGTCTGCTCAAACATCTTTGACAGCGCTCAACAATGCACACATCAGCGATCAACGCCAGTGATTACAAATGGAAAGCGCTGCTATTTGGGTTGCGAAACAATGCACTAAACTTGGTCACGAACAAACTAAGAACGATTGTCGGGATTAGCGCCCCTAAAGCACGATATGATAAACGTGGATGACGTAGTGGAGAGCTCGCGAGATTGTGACCAGTTGGCGCTGTTTAATGAGCAGCTATACCTAAGTGCACTGTCTTTTAGCGCTTCGTTTCCATCGAAAGGAGGCTCCCGCAGCCGGGATTCGATCCCGCAACCTCCGAGTCAACAGTAGAATACCCTAACCATTTGACCACAATGCCGGGTAAGAAACAAATTTGAGCGCAAACACCAAAAACGAGGGTCACGTGAGCACGGGCGTAGGCTGAATGTTTTTGCGGAGGGGGAGGGGGGAGGCACCTTTGACCGGAAGTGGGTGCCGGGCCGGCAGATGTGGTCCCGAGTCATATTGTGCCCTGTATACCACGGCAAATGTAGTTTTCGGTGAGCAGGGCGCTCTACAGATTTAACGGCTCGGCCGCCCACCCTCCATATCACTAACTGCGAGCTATGCATATACACCATTAGCCACTGGCTTACTGTTCGTGGACTTAAAAAGAAACATTCTTAAACAAAGCATGTACTTGGTTTGGACAAGCCATAAATGCTTTCCCTAGACACTGACGTGCCGATGGCTCGATCAACGGAGGGGTGGTTTCACTGAAGCACATACTGTTGGATGACAGGGGCATTCCAAAATGCACCTGGCTCCACCTTCACTCTGAAGCAGCAGGAAAAGTCACTCGCGTCAAGTCCAGGACCATTCAGGAAGTTGCTAGTCGTGTCGTGCCTGTGGATTCGGTTCCCAACGATATACGCACATTAGATAGACAAGCTCGACTCACTGCCCCCTATGAGCTGTGGTGACTGTTGCGCCGTTAAGACATCACACGGCTTCGTCGTAGTAACAGTCGTCGCACCTCACCGGGAACCTTGCGGACTAACGTCATGAACTTCTTGCTGCACAACTTCCATGCAGCGTACCTACAGGATGCGCCGGGGACAGTCGCTGGAGACTTCAACGTTAGTGATCTTTGACGTGAAAACCAGTGGCTTGTCACGTTTCTTGCGACCTAACTTGGACTTCGCCTCCTGTCAGACGTGATACAGTCAACTATTCACAACGCGTGTTCATTACTGTCGTTACTGCATTACTGTCCACTCGGGAACAATCGACCACGTTCGCTACATTTCGTATGGTTCTTGAATGAGTGAATGAAATAACTTTATTGACGATCTGGCATAAAGGGGGGAGAGGTAGGAAAAATAATGCAAGACTCTAGCGTGCTCGGACGTCCCGAAGCAGCAACCTACTCGCGTCAAACCCGTGGGGGCACCGCTTTAAGCCACTGGCGTTCCAGGATGCATAGCACGTGCTAGACCACGTCTCTTTGGTTGCCTGGCTCTTGACTCATGATTTTGATGCTGATGGTACTTCCTAAATCTTCAAGACTTACTTCGTATAACAGCACGATGTTTTGCTATCGCACTCATTGCTTGGGTCTTGGGCCAAGACTGACTTCCTTTCTGTTTTTGTATGACCCACCCCCTTTTGTAACACCTTTATGCACCCTGATGAAGTGAAACCGGCCCAAATACGCCCTCAAGTGGACTGACAGACTGCGTACCGTGGTGTATTCCATGCAAGTCTCGTCGCAGACGGGCTTCATGACCTCTCCGTGCCAGGCCAGGAAAAGCAAGAGCGCACAGGTGCCGAGAATCAGAGCCGCAGCGAGCGCCACGCACATCGTACGACGCCAGGGGATGCCTTGCACCCAACCGCGCTGACCCTGGTCCGTGGCAACCACGGTGCTTGTGCGTTGGCGTATCAGCTGGGGTGGCTGGGGTCTGAGCTGGTTGCCGGGGTGCGCGTGAGGGTTCGGTGGCTCGGTGGTGACAGCAGAGCCAGATGACCTGCCCGTGTGTGAGTGGAAATCCAGGGGTTGATGCAGCTTAACCCGCTGCGTCGGTGGAAGTGAATACGACGATATAAAGGCATGGGATTAGAGGCTGTCGTACCCTACAAGTGTAGAAGCTTGGGCTATGGTTGGCCTGGGTTTATGACGGCAAATTTTACAGTGCAAGAACATAAGAAAAAAAAATTGGACAGAATAGAAAAGAGTGCCCTTTTCTATACTCTGTCCTATTTCTTTCTTATTTTTAGGTGCCGTAAAATTCGTCACGTGCTCGTACATTTATAGTTTTTAATTCACCATGTCAATATATATTGCTGCTGTGTTGGAACAATTATTGTTAACAGAGACCTAATCTGGCCTCCAAGAACATGAACGGCTGCCTATCGCAGTATCGTAGCTTGCCTGTTTTTGGTAATTGACTAAAATGAGCCATGGTTGAAGCTTAGAAATTGGTGACACTTTTTTAACGTGAACGGTAAGACGTACTCAGGTTAAACATCTAATGCTGCTCGTCTGCAATTTCTGCGTTAACCTGCCGTGTTTCTTAGCGTGCGTATTTGCAATGACAAAAGGCTGTTCATACCTTCGATTAGCAGCTTTTGCTCATGAACTCCACTGCTCATAGCTTTAATTTCGAAGACAAAATTTCTCCTTCCAACGTGCCAGTGTTACCATGTGAGAGCCCCAAGAAGTCCGTTCTGTACCAATTATCTAATACAAGAATATCTGGGGTTTTAAGTTCTACAATTCTATGACTATGAGTGGCATCGTAGTAGAAGGCTCCGGAAATCTTGGCCATATGGTGCTCTTTGACGTGCACATATATCATACTATGCACGGCCCTGTACAATTTCGCTTCCATCAAAATGTGACCGTCGCAGCCTCGAACGAAATTTGTACCATGTCTCTGAAAAAGTTGAAATATTACTTCTTTTTACACCAAGGACAGTATTATGTCCTTGCATCGAGCCCTGTCTAGGTGCTGTTGCTTATTCCGTGCATAGTAGGCCAAAGAACGTCGTGTTATTGGTTATAGACTACATGTAAGCTGCCGATCCTTGAGGACGACAACTGCACGTGTTTCTTAGAGTCCTTTCGTGCTATGAAAGCAAGCTTCTTGTAAAAAAAGCAAGGTATGAGCTAAGACCATCAATGGCAGCACTGCTACAGACGATCAAGTATAGCCTTAGTGTTTTCACATTGCAGCGCACTCTCTCGTGCATACCTGGACTATGGCGTGCCACAATTCATAACGGAAGACAATTAGAATTGTCCGTCTTTCGGGCTCCCTCCCACCTACTAGGCATACCACACATACGAGCTATAGCTTACTACACCCGTTCATACGGTATGGTAGAACGCTTCCACCATCAACTGGAGGCATCACTGCGTGCTCAAGACTACAATGTCATAGACAGAGCGCCTGCCTTGAGTGGTGGGCTAACATATTGATATTCAAAATCAAAAGTGCGACAAAAGTGCTCCAATAGCAAGGAAAACTTGGTCAGGGCTTCGGGATTACACCATGTCGCTGAAGGGAATAATACGGGAGCGGAGATCAGGGCTCCGTACTCACCGCCGGCTTTTCCTTCTTCTTTGCGGTGAGGATCTTCCTCAGGTTTGGCAGGTAGTGCATGACTTCCAAGCGTACCACGGACGCAGCAACAAGAGAGCTCGCAAAATGCGTGACCGTACGCGATCGAGAATCTTCTTCTTCTGGCACGTTCACGATTGTTCGAGCTCGAGGAACAGCTCAAGCGGGTCGCCCTGTTTCCTTAGCAGTATGGCACTTGCCCACTATGGCATTTCGGCCAAGAATTTTTGCCTTAAAATTTCGATGATAACCTCAACAACTCCTATTGATAAAGATTTAAGGATAAACACAAATAGTAGATAATCCATAACAACATACTGCAATTATCGTGTGATCACGCAAAGAGAGCACACCCCTGCAGTGCAGAGCCCTGCCGCGTGGTGCCCTGAGGGAAGTAAGGAGGAAATGAGGGGGAAGTGCTCGACCGTGCACGCAAACTTTAAAAAAGTCACTAAAATTACGTCATATGCACGAAGTTAATGTTGATGAGTGGACGAAGCAGTGGGATCATTCGGTATTATTGTAAACCACCCACTACATTGACCACTCGCGCATGTAAATGAGTGACAAAGTGGTGTACAGGTACACACAAGGTTTATTTGTCATAAATGGTATGTAGTGTTGAGTTGTGAATTTCGGATTGCCTTCATTAGTACTGATTTGTGGTATCTCATCTAGCCTGAAGTTTCTGAAGACGAAGTCAGTGCACGTTCCTCTGGTGGTTGTTTTCATGGTTCTTGGCCGATCCCCTTTTGTGGGCGAGTACCAGCAAAGCCGAAGGTTCATCATCATCATCATCATCATCATTAAGACGAAATGCATCGTAGAGCATATCGAGACGTCACAAATCGCCCAAGCCAGTCGTTCTCTGTGATCGTCATTATCTCAGTCGTCATCCGCATCATCGTCATCGTGGCTAAGGTGCACGCCAGCCAATGGACAAGCCTCGGCCTTAAAACGCTTAGACCCTAAAATATCTTCCAAGTTATGTTCGCTGTATAATTTGCAGATATACGCATGTACACGAGAATCGATCTCGCAGGCTATCTCGGCCTCGAATTTTTTATTGAAAGGCACAACGAAGTCGTTGAATTCAGCGTGCAAAGGGAGTGAAGAGTGGTGGCCAGTAGCTTGCCACGATTGTTCCCGCCCAGGTAACTGCTTCTGCTTGAACACGGTAATCAGTCGACCATAGGAGTTTCTCCCACTCCCCTAGGGAGGAAGCTGGCAGTAATGTGTTTGGTGGAGGGTTTCCCTCACATTCCCGAAGAACTTGATTTTGGGTAGCCCTCCAGCAGCCGCAATGCTTGCGGTGTGGTCGAACGTGTTCTGGGTAAATTTTAAACAGCCGATGGGGGCTCGGAAAAGAATTTGCTTGGATTTGCCTCCAGATCGTAGCCTGTTTCCTTGTCAGGTCAGTATGTGGGGCCACGTTTGTTTTGCGGTGCTCTCTGTAATAAGCGGTAATTTCGTTATATGTACTCATCCCCTCCTGCGGGAAGTCAAGGGCTGAAAGTTTCACCTCCCGGTTGATTTAATCTTGAGCTACACGTTGAGCCGACCCATTCCTCGGATTCCCCGCGTGAGCGGGCACCCATTCAAGTTGTATCTTATTATGGCTTCGTTGGTTACTTTTGATCATGTTGGCCGCAATAGGTCCAACACAGCCCAAAATGAAGTTCGTGAGCACCGTTTTAGACTCAGACAAGATGTAATCACTTGCCTTAATAGAGATTATGTTGATGATGATGGTGATGATGATGATGATGATGATGGCCTAAACAAATGGTTCACACCCACTTTGGGGGATTGGCCAAGAAACGATTGTTTAGATAGTGGATTACACATTACTTTTAAATTTAATGCATTTTAAAATGGTTAGAAGAAATCAAATTTTACTAATTGAGAGATTTGCAATCAAAAGCGCCTTGACTCGATTAAAAAATTATGTACAGCAGAACAGATATCCCGGTGACAATGACCTAATGGGGAGGCTCCCAAGGAGAGGATATTCTAAATAATGAAATCCAATCTAATTCGATAAAAAAGCGCTTTAAGAATGTTTTTCCTCAGTGACTTGAAGCGAGTACACGATAAAAAATAATGCTAGATTCTTTCACCCTTGTTACAGAATGAGCAAAGACGGGAAGGAGTCAGACCAACTCTGTCCAGCGCGATGGCGGCTTCTTCTGCCTCTAAGGCAGAGGCTGTGTTTAGGGTGACTGCAGTGATAGGTTGCCCATGGCCGGTCACCGCGCATATGGTGTAACGGTCTCCCGCCTGTCGAGCAGCGTCGACAAGCAGTACGCTTCGGTGATCCTGAAAGATTCTTGCGGTTTTTTCTGCCCTTTGGGTCTTTCTTTGATACTTGTACTCCTGCAACCATATTTTGGGGCATGGGTTTAACTTGAAGGTGTGCACGAGTTACCGCTGGTAAGATAATCCTGTAGCTGAGTGTGCAACTAGTGTGTCGCCGCGCGAAACGGCTGGGTAACTGCAATCCTGCCTTGGTTAAAAACTGTTGCGTATAGACATCCACAACGCAGTACGCACCTAACAGTCCAAGAAAAAAGGCTTTCACGCTCGCATTTCAGGAACTAGGCGTGGGATCGGCACCATCCAGGCCACCGAACATTCAAAATAATACTTTTAGGGGCGAAGCTCCTTAAGGTGTTAGTTGTTCTCTCCTCTGTAGTAGAAGTAGTAGTGGTAGTAGTAGTAGTAGTAGTAGTAGTAGAAGTAGTAGTAGTAGTAGTAGTGGTAGTAGTAGTAGTGGTATGCAGCCACTTGTAGTTCGTTTCGAAAATTGCTCACCAGATGGAGTTGTGCATGCGTATATGCCCTTGGAAATAATATCACTAGTTGGCAATGGTGGTTCTCGTATAGTTGACGATTTTGTTCACTTGACGAACAGACGGACTGACAGACGGATGGACGGACGATTTCGTGTAGTTGACAGACAAACGGACGGACGCTCTTTGCGTGACCAAGAAATCGAGAGAGACGCAAATAAAACAAATAAATAAAACATCACAGCATATTCATGGAGTGGATTATGATGAGTTGGGCGAAGCGTCCATCAGCCCTTCCGTGCTTCCGTCCGTCTGAGCCAGTGGCAACGGTGGGTAATTGAATTAAGAAAATAGCATGCTCTGCTTAAGCACGCACCCCCCCCCCAAAAAAAAAAAAAGCGGGAGCATTTCTTCGCGTAGAGGAGACTCATTTGAACGCAAGAGTAGCAACAATAGCAGCCTCACTATACACAAAAGTTTATTGCCAGGGTTTCCACAGGTTTCAAGAGCAAAAATTTAAGGATATTCAAGGATATTAAAGGACTTTCCAGGACCTGTTACAGGATTCTCAAGGTCTCAAAGCAGCATGCAAATTTGGAATTTATTCCTTTAAAATCTTCAAACATGGCTAGTTGTATTGTACTTACATAGAAAGTCCATGGTAACCAGAGAAGTATCATCATTATCAATGAATACGTTCTAGAGAAATTGGGCAAATCTCGTTGCTCACCACTGGTGTACTAAATATGAATAAGACAATAAGTAGCCCAAGGAATAGCTGCGAAGCGAGGGCAGGGAGCCGAAGACCACGAGTACGTATACAACGAGAGAATACCATAGAACAGGAAAGGCAGCGGCTGCTTCGCGAAGACATGGAAGCTATAGAAGCAATGCCCCAACGACGACGCACTCGTATATTTATGAGAAGTGCGAACGCTCGCTTTCAGAGTGAGTTTTTGTTTCTGGAGCTGGGATAATAGTGTCGTCTCTGTGGCTGTCTGTGCTTTACCTTGAACCTTTCTGCGCTGACAGAAGACGCTGAAATAACCTACCACCACTTCGCCAGGGCCTAGCCCCAGAAGCAACCAAATCGCACTTCATGATAGTCCAGCATCGCTTTTTTAAAGCCTTGAGCAACTTAGTGCAAAGCTTGGCCATTTATTGAAAATTTTGACTGTTCTCGCCACAATGCCTTGATGTTTCAGTGCCTAGATAATGGCACTGGCTTTCGGCTCAAGTTCACTGGGCGGCCACCGACAATGGAAACTAAAAGCGTTTCATTCAGTTTAAAAGCGATCGTGAGCGCCTCGCCGGAGAGTCGGGCAAATCTTTATTGTGCACGAACAATGGCTACGAGCTCTGCGGAACAATAATAAGGCCAAAGTGTCACCAACAAGCGGTCAGTGTATAACGCATGAAGCACAGACATGCGGTCTCGTCTGTTTCGCAACTGCGAATCACGTATACCTCACACGTGAAAGCACAAAGGAAATGAAGTGCAGTGAAGTGAATAGATAGGAAATTTTCGAATTGCGTACGCACAAACCTTTGATTTTGCATTGCGCATAGGTCACACGGTCCATTGAGTGACGAACGCTAACGCTCCGCATAAACACCTGCGAGCTTAGCCATTGTTGCGAAGCGCGCCTCCGACGACGTTACGAAGGGCGCTACGAATCTCACCGCTGCAACCACTAATTCGAAAGACGGGACGCCAACACGGTCCCGAAGGCGCCACTGCTTCGAATTCCACCGGGAAGGTCACCAGCCGTTTGGTAGCGTAGGTTTCTCAGCTCGCGACTGCTTCTGCGCAGAGCTGATAGACGAGCGGACGAGACGACGGTGAGTTAAACAAGGTTTATGTACAGCATATATACAGAGGCGTTACAAATTCGGCACGGGGCCGACAGAGACGCGAAGAGCCGAGCTCTTCACTCTAACACATAGCTCTACTCTCAAATGGGTCTGCTCTCGACGCGCCGCAGGGCTTCTTTTATATGCACCGGGTCAAACCCAAATGTCCAACCAGAAGCGCCGCTGGTCGTGAGGTCAGACTCCTCCATAGGGGTCGCTGCTGGGCCACGTCATTCTTTCTCATCGAATCTGGAGAGGCTGCGCTGCACCCAAGGACGAGTGCTGTCGCCAGGCATTGCGTCACCCCCCCCCCAGACAGGAAGACGCCAATAGCTTGCTCGATGGCTCGCTTGCTGAGGTGACTCACTGCACGTGGGTGACAGAAAGGCGCCATCGCGTGTTGACGCCGTTGAGCTGTTCATCGCGTCAGGCGGGCTCGCGTGTTGACCTTGACACAGATTTCTTTTTTTCCGACGCATGGACGTTTGCTGCGCACTCGCAGGCATAAGAGCCCCCCCCCCCCCCCCCCGCCGCCAGACAATGCGCCGGAAAGACGAGCTGCTTCCACGGGGCTCGGATGTCAGGTGCGCTTGTTCGCCAGGTCCCTCCAGGTTCGCCTCCAGGGCCATGGGGATAATGCAGCTCCAGACTCCGTTCCGGGAACACATCCCATTCTTGAGGACGGATCCCAGCTCCTCTGGCTTGTCGCCACAACTTGCCGGCCAGCTTCGCTCGTCTCTGACGATTCTTGGTTTCAGCACTTGTCGATGGTTCTGCAACTTGTCAAGAACGGATCGACAACAGACAACACACGACACAAGCAAGTGCCCTCGGTCACCCGACAGAACACCAGACAAAGTATAGTACAACATATACTTAGCTACGCGTCTATCGGAATTTCGTTCCCTCTACATCATGAGACACATGTGGGACACAAGACTCTTAAAATGAGAACTCAATTTTTACGCATACAACAACGTAACGAAATAGAATAGAACATAAAGTTGGCTCCTTGAGCTCATTCTGGACGAGAGCGCTCAGCTAAGGCCATGATGAGGACAAAATTTTGCCCCGAATCGCCAGCGAGAAACCGAAAGGTGGAGAAGGTACTAACCAAACGCACGGCTCAATGCGTCTGCATTAGCGTTTAGCTTTCCTTTTTTGTAGCGAACGTCAAAGTTGTGCTGTTGCAGCATCATGCTCCATCTCAGTAACCGGCCACTTTTAGGCGACGATACCTATGCGGTACCAAGAGCGTCTCATACTTGCGACGTTGCAGAGGGGAACAACGATACGGCTTGCTAGGGATTGGCTCCTCACAAGTTAGCTTGACATCGTGTTCGATCACCGTCGTGTTTTCGGGACGGTCCGAACACACGTCTCCAATCTCGGAAACAATCTTTCTTGGGTCCTCCTTTTGGACTTCACTTAACCTAGGCTCTAGGTTCAACTGCTCCAAGATTACCTCCGATTCCCTTTCGATTACCTCACTAGAACTAAACATTTCTGCTCCCTCTTCCTCTGAAGCATTCAACAGCAGATTTACGACCGCTTGACGTTGAACGTATGGTTTTATCAAGTTGTAAATTTTGTCCAGCCGCCTTCCTAATTTCGTTTCAGAATTTGTATCAGAAAGCTTCATGGGTGCCTTCCACTTGTCCGCGAATTCCCCCGCTCTCTGACAAGTGTCGCATGAGCGTACAAAGTCTTCAATATCCTTCCAGCATTTCGGCCAATAAAACTCAAGGGAAACTCTAGCCTTGTTTTTTTTTATGCCGAGATGCCCTGTCCATGCATTTTCATGCGCCAGTTCCAACAGTTGGTGACGATACTTTTGTGGCACCAAGAGCTGCTCATACTTGCGACCTTGCGCATTTGTGTAGCTCCGATACAAAAGCCCTGCTTTTTCAAAAGAAGAAACATTCCTTTTCTTTTTTCTAAGTTTATGCTTTCCATTAGCGCTTTTATCGAGAGGTCCTCACGCTGCTCTCGAATGAGCGTTTCTCGTTCAACCCTCGACAGCTTACTCCAACTTTCCGCTACCGGGGAGAGCGTTTTACCCCTCTCGCTCTGACTCAATGGCGCCATGTCGTCTCCCCCTACGCATACCGCGCCGGTCGCTTCGGCGACGGGCCGCTCGCGTGACTGCTCACATGACTCACGCGGAAAATTTCCTCTCTGAAGCTCCGTTGACCCGCCGACAACGTCACTTGGGAGTTCACCGCATTGAACAAGATCAAGCTCCTGCGAAAGCTTCCGCGCTTGCGATCGCGTGAGGGCCATGTACGCTAAGTTGGGGAAGAACGATTTACCCTGCACTTTGAGAAGCTGCTCTGCGTAGTTAGAGAAAAGATTAGGAAAACGATCGGGAAGCGTGGCAGACACAGCCGCTTCGGTGCGAAGCTTACCGAACGGGCCTTCAATGACAACCGTGGCGATTGGTAAGCAAGCACTCTGCTCCTCGGCGACTTGCCTGATGCACGCGCATTCTCCTGTAAAGTCATCCGGAGACACCAATGAAGGATGGACAACATCCATGGTTGCCGCTGAGTCACGAAGTGCTCGACACGTTTGCCCATTCACACTAATTTCTTGGATATACGGCTCCAACAACCGCATGTTCTTTTCCGATTCTCGGATTGTTGCAAAAGCAAACTTTTGCTTACAGTTTATCGCGATGTGCCCTTCCTTTTTGCAATTGTAGCAGATTAGCGGCTTCCGTTTGTTTTCCGATTCTAGGATAGTTGCAAACTTTTGCCGACAGTTTATCGCGATGTGCCCTTCCTTTCTGCAGTAGTAGCAAATTCGCGGCTTGCGTTGATCAGGTTTCTTTGAAGAGCCCTCTTTCTTTTCATCCTTTTCTACGCGCACTGCCCTGCTATGCAACTTTTGGCAAGTATAATACTTCACCAAGTTTGTCCTGCAGCCAAAGTTTGACATTCTCCTCGATGCAGCGGTAGACTTGCTCCAATGCAACGCATTCCACCACTTTATCGCGGTCGTCATAAACACCTTTGCCCTTGAGCCATTCAATTAAATCGGCTTTAAGACGAAACGCGAAGTCAACGTGTGACTCATTCCCCTTTTTAGCATACCGGAACCTTTGCCTGAAAGCCTCGGGTGACAACTTATAGCGTCTCAAGAGCACTTCCTTAACCTCGTCATAGCTCTCAAATGCTTCCCTCGCCAAGCAAGTTATCGCGTCGGACATTTCGCCAGGATGAAGAGCTAAACGGTTCTGTGCCCAAAGAGACCGCTCCAAAGCGTTTCGCTCACAGACGTGTTCAAACTTGACGAGATACTTCGCCATGTCCTCGCCTACTACGAACGGTGGCAATTGGTCCCGAATTCTGTAACCGCTGACCTGAATCGTCAGAGAAGCTACGCTAGGCGCCTGCGAACACTGTAGGATTGCCAATTCTATTCGTTTCAACTCGAGGCGCTCCTGTCTCTCGGCCTCCTCACGACGTTCACGCCTTTCAGCTTTCTCGCGGCGTGCTTTGATATCCACCCAGGCCTCATCGACTTCCTCAGCTGACACTCTCTCATCCTTCATGATCTCAAGGATCGCTTGCTTTCGTTTCGCACGGCTCAAAGTAATGCCGAGTTCCTCACAAATTTCGATGAGTTCCTTCACTTTAAGGTTCTCCATCGTTCACACTAGCCTCTTGCTGTTTGCCCCTGTTAACAATTTACTTGCCGTACCCACTATAAGTCAACTAGCAAGACGCGCAAGCAATTTTTCACACTCCCGTGTTTACCCCCTCCGCATTAACTTTGGTTTCAAAGCACTTCGACTTTGCTTGAAACAATCAAAGCTCACTTCGATGCTTCACACAGCCCTTCTCTAAACTACAACAACCTGAGATAGAGTAGTCTGGTGAACTGAGGGGAAAACATCAGGCACTCACCGCAACGATGTCGCTGACGCCGGCCGATCCCGCAGCTGCCAACCACTGTTGCGAAGCGCGCCTCCGACGACGTTACGAAGGGTGCCACGAATCTCACCGCTGCAACCACTGTTTCGAAAGACGGGACGCCAACACGGTCCCGAAGGCGCCACTGCTTCGAATTCCACCGGAAAGGTCACCAGCCGTTTGGTAGCGTAGGTTTCTCAGCTCGCGACTGCTTCTGCGCAGAGCTGATAGACGAGCGGACGAGACGACGGTGAGTTAAACAAGGTTTATGTACAGCATATATACAGAGGCGTTACAAAATCGGCACTGGGGCCGACAGAGACGCGACTCTTCTCTCTAACACATAGCTCTACTCTCAAATGGGTCTGCTCTCGACGCGCCGCACGGCTTCTTTTATATGCACCGGGTCCAACCCAAATGTCCAACCAGAAGCGCCGCTGGTCGTGAGGTCAGACTCCTCCAATGGTGTCGCCGCTGGGCCGCGTCATTCTTTCTCATCGAATCTGGAGAGGCTGCGCTGCAGGTGGCTGCACCCAAGGACGAGTGACGTCGCCAGGCATTGCGTCACCCCCCCCCCCAGACAGGAAGACGCCGATTGCTTGCTCGACGGCTCGCTTGCTGAGGTGACTCACTGCACGTGGGTGACAGAAAGGCGCCGTCGCGTGTTGACGCCGTTGAGCTGTTCATCGCGTCAGGCGGGCTCGCGTGCTGGCCTTGACACAGAGTTCTTTTTTTCCGAGGCATGGACGTTTGCTGCGGACTCGCAGGCATAACACCATATGCTATTTGAAAATTCCCTAATGACATCGTTTTGATTAAACCGAGAAGGCTACGGCTTCAGCGCTCGCTTTCATGCACCTTACATGCTGCCGCCCCGTAAACGATTTCATCGTTCACTTACAATAAGCCCGCAGCCACGTTGTGCCCTAGCGGAACACAAAACATGTAGATTACGTGCGCCGTATATCAATGCTATAGAACGTCGCTGGGGGTTTTATGCTGGCGCTTTATGTGCCAAAACATCGATAGAATTATGAGGCATTGGATACGTTGTTGAGTTCTCCGGAAAACTGTAAACACCTGGGCTTTCTTTTTTTAACATGCGCCTAAATCAAAGTGGGGCATCCAGCTTTTCCCCTTCCATCGAAAATGCTACTGTGGCGGTGGGATCAAACCTGCCACCTTCAAGTAAGCGGCCGAGTACCGTAACAAATGCACTACAGTGGCGCCCCTGTTGGAAGCTTCGATTGAGATTACAACATTCATATGTGCTGTTTTAGGGTAGGTATCATTCATGTACCACCACTGACGCGTGCCACTTACACAATGGCATGTGTCTACCTGTGGAGGCGGGTAGGGGAGCGATGAGGGGGCTCGGCACAGAATAGAACGCCTGCCTATAAGATGATGAAGAGAAAGGAGAGGACGAAGCGAGCGTGTTTCGCTTCATGATGCTGATATTTTGTGTTTTCTCTGAACAGACTAATGGCAGGGTTAAGCAGCTCCACTCTAAAATAAGGGGGGGGGGGGGGGGAAGCAACGCTGTAACGCGAACATGCGACATTGATATAGCCATTGTTTAACTATTTTAACCGATAAATGCTGTCCGCAAATAAGATATGATTGGGAATCTATTAACTCATTCGCCACACCCAGCCAACGAATATTCGCCAATGGCAGGTTTCCGGGACAAATGTAAACATTAAATAAAACTCTTATGGAAATGGTGGCACAAAGACTCGTGCCACAGGAGAAAAAAATATATACCATCTCCCGCTAAGTGGAACCACTTGTAGATGTGAAGCAGCGGGCGCTAACGTTTACACAGGGGGCGGCGTTCACGCTGGTGCTCATCGCGGAGTTGCGCAGGAGAGAAACTTGGTGAGGCGCAAAACACCCAGTGATGGACCGAAGCTTCCTACTGAAACATGCCAATTGCTGCTAATGGATAATGAAGACAGGAGACTCCGACTGGACACAGGTACTGACAGTCTGCTTTCAGTTAACCGCCATGCTGCGAATTTTTATTGTTGAACAACGTAAAAGAGAACTCTTCCACCAGCAAACCTTGGAGGTCACGGGCGAGTGCTTGCGTCCGTGTTGAGAGGCGAAAGAGGGAAAGCGTAGCAGAAGAGAGTGAGGGAGATGGGACGAGCATGCGCAGAAAGAGTGGTCACGCCAAACACCGGACTGACCTCGACCATAGGATGCTTCGCATCTAAAAAGTAATCACCCGAGTTATATGAAAAATCTGACTCACGGTTCGAATATATTTCCTCTAAATGAACCCGAAAGTAATAGTACGCGACAGCGGCGCCAGTCGTTACAACTTATTTTCAAGGGCATGCCACCAAGCACATGAATTTATGCATTACCATCAACAACCTGCCTTCATTTTCACATATTGAATCGTTACACCGAGAAGCTACTGAAACTGTGTTCACCCACCACGGTAGTCTAGTGGTTATGCTGTTCGACCGCTAGACCGATGGTCGTCAGGTATTAGGGAGATTTAGAATACCGTTTGCAAGCACTGCGGGCGTTGCGGGCGTATGCGGGCGCCATACGAGCTTTAGAATAGCGTTTGCGCTGCTGCGAACCGCAACGCACGATCGCAGCGACACCGTAGCCTCGAAACCAGCGCTTGCTGGCCACATGCGGGCCGCCATCACCACACGCAATTTCTAATTTTTTTTGTGCGGTCCGCGAACGCGAACGCCGACACGCGCTACGACGCATGCGCAGTGGCAGCGACCGCACCGCAAGGGCTCGCGTTGCGCTATTCTAAATCTCCCTATTATCCAGGCAGCGGCAGCCGCCTTTTTGCGGAGGCAAAATGCGGCAGGACGACGTGTTTACTCTTAGGTGTACGTGCGATGTCAGTGCACGTGAAACACGAAATGGTCGAAATTTCCGGCACCCACCCCTACGGCGTTTCTAATATTCATATCGTGGTTTTATGAAGTAAAATCCCAGTTATTACTAATCATTGTTACACACACACGCACACACACACACACACAAACGCACGCACACACACACCCACACACACCAGCACGCACACACACACGCACGCACGCGTGCGGTTTGTACATTTGGGGGAATCATGCCTACCAGAGCGCCCATCGGTCGGCCATATTGTGTTTAGACGTTGTGCAATTTCTTTCTTATAGCAATTGTCCCCACTCATGACATCACATTACGAGAATTTGATTTCTTAGTCCTGACAAAAAGGATGAAGGGAGCCCTAGCACTCCATCCATCAAGTTGGTGGCTCTCGGCGATGGCCCAGGCCCTCTGGACAGCCTGCAGTGATGTCAGAACTGCGAATATCTTCGTCCCACTTTACCTGATTGTGCGGCCTGAAGCCCACATTGAATGGGTACAGCCAGAGAATATGATCCAGAGAGCAGGCCACGTGGCCGTATTTAGAGCAGGACCGCGGAGAGTCAGGATCAATGCAATTAAGTGCTCTCGGGTTGGGATACGCTGGCGTCTGCAATAACCTGAACGAAACCGAGTGAGCCCTATTCAACTTGGTAGTATACGGAGAGAAGGTTGTCCTGCCTAGTCTGTAATGCGAGATAATTTCGTGGAATGTAGATTTCGGCTCTGTAGGGGTACAATCCAGGAGAACAGTTGGGGCCTCTGAACAAGCGTGGTGCGCGAAAGCTCGCGCCAGAGTCCCCCTCATTAAGATTTAACCCAGCCAGGTTAACGGCTCCGTGCGTTGGGAACCAGTAAATGTGATGCCCTTTCTTCTCATTAATCAAATCCCTCTTTTACAGCCCCCCCTTTCAGTCTTCCTTGTCAAAATGTACCTAATTTCGTACTTGCTGTCTTGCGTGCCTGTTAAATAAATGCATTTCTTTTTTAAAGTTTCAGACTGTTTAGAGGGGCCGTAAACGTTCTGGGAGACCTCTGTGATCCGACGTGGGACTTCCCAACGCCTGGTTGGAGACCTACTTAATTGGCCCGCTGCCTCACCTCTCCAAACCAAAATAAACATGTTTGTCATGTCGCGTTATGTGCATGTCTAAGCTTTCTCGCTTATTCTTTTCTCACTAGTTTATTTGAACAATCTCTCATGGGAAGAATGTCATATTTACATACAACTGTTTGCAATGGTTCTTGGCGGCGAAGGCTGAAACATTAGACGCTAGTTTTCACGTTCTTTCCAGCTTTTCGTCTCTTTGTTTCCTCTTTTACCTTCTTCCGTACTGACTCATCGAGTCTACACTTGGACATCTTGCTCTTGCAGGTATTGTCTGTCCCGTTTTTGACACACTCTCCACCACAGCAGACTCCTTTTTCGTGTCCGCTATCTTCAAGCTGAAAAATGAATACCACAGTTAGACCACGAGCAGTCTGGACGCTCAGCAAGTGAGCGCTTTTATAACGATATAAACACAATATCACTTCGGCTCACGCTTTTTTTTCTGCATAGTGTTCTGCCATTACTACCTCATCTCTCAACCCCAGCCGTTACTGCGCTCAAATGCTCATGGTCAGGCATTCGCGTTTCTCAGACCTTTCTTCTGTGTGTACGCCTCAGTGGATCAGTGGCTAGAGTATTTGGCTGCTGTGCGTCCCGAAGGTCGTGGGTTCAATAGAGGAGAAATGCTAGAGGAGAGAGTACTGTCCGATGTCAGTTCGTGTCAGAGAACACCAGATGGTTAAAATTCCCTCAGCCCTCCACTACGGCGTCTGTCATAACCATATCATAGTCCAGGTGTGGTTCATTGAACATTGTGCAACGTAAACAGTGGCTACAATGGAGGAGGGACTGAGCCAGAGCGTAAAAAAACTTCGCCCGTAAAACAGCTGGAGAGTTACACAGAGTGAGCGGTTCGATAGGCTAGCGTTCTGTTTACGACTATCAAGCAGCACAGCCCGAACGGAAACAAATATAATGCATTCGTGAATGGTACCCTGCCACGTCGCATTGGCACCGCGTTCAGTGCACAGTTAGGGATTATTTATTAAAGCAAAAGTCTTGAATGTTTCATCCGACATGCACGTTTACCATCGGCGGCGTCGTTTTCGACACTAGTGATGACGTCATCACATGACGTTGCTAGATAGGTAATTTTTTCAACGAACACGCACTATCCTGACGCTACTGGGGCGTCACATCATATGACATCACTTGATTACCTCCTCACATCACATCGTCGCTTTGTCAAGAGACGTCCTATCATGGAGGCAATGCAAAACTAGTGTGCAAAAAGATGGCAATGTCTACGATTCTGAAGGCTGCCCAAAAGTACATTAGGTGCAAAACGGTTTCGGAGGTGAGGGAAGGTCAGTGCATTAACTAAGAAGACAGAAAACGCTAGCTTCCACCTTACAGTCGTCTAAAGCAAATGTAGGCACCTCACGATTTGTAGTTTTACCGTCAGGGGCCATTATTTTTTTATTATTACTGCGATGAAGATGCCAAAGAGGAGATCCTAATCAAGCAACCATTCGTTGCCAATTATGAGTGTTTACTTCTAGCAGATGCCGTGGGCTGACAGAGTAAATAATTGCATCGCTTGCCACTTTGTCCGTCATACTTCGTTCTTGTGCTGTTTGGTGAACATTTAGAGTTTGAAGATCTTCCAGAACATTGACTTATGAATTCATATTTTAACCGGCACATTCTGGGGGCCAGGACGTAATTGAATTAACAATATCAAAACGTTGTTTGAACCCGCCACTGTGTTGTAGTGGCTAAGGTTGCGGGATCGAATCCCGGCCACGGCAGCCGCATTTTAGATGGACGCGAAAATGCTTGAGGCCCGTTTGCATAGATTTAGGTGCACGTTAGAGAACCCCTGGTGGTCGAAACTTTTCTAGCCCTGCACTGTGGCGTCTCATAATCATGTCGCTGTTTGGGGACGTTAAACCCCTACATTTACTATTACTAAAACGTTGTCACGATCTACACCGAGTCGAATGAGGCTACTGTCTAGTACGCACTATACGGAAGGGAGAAAAACAAGAGAGAAGTCAGGGAAGTTAACCAGGCACATGCACGGTTTGCTACCCTACGCTGGGTGAGTGGGAACGAGGAGTATAAAGATGAGAGATAGAAGAAAGGGAAGAGAAAGAGACAAGTAAATTGTCAATAAATTGGCGGACGCGTATGCAGCCATGGTACTATGTAAAATTCAAAGGCGTTCACATAGGCCCGTAGTCCTCAAAAAGCGCAAAAGGGATTTGACTGTCCTGTGACTTGTGAGCCGACGAAAGACGGGGACGGTGCTCCAGCAGCATCTGCACAAAGAGTGACCCATGGGCAAGTTGTCGCAAGGCGTCAGAAAGTTTTCGTCTCTCAGAGGCAAGTCGAGGACATAGCAGATGGTCGATGTCTTCTTCGGTGCGGCGAACCTCGTCTTCTACACTGTCGGTCACTCCAATGACGGTTGTATAAGCTTTTGTGAAGGCAACCCCCAACAAAAGCCGACAAGTAAGCGAAGCTTCACGTTGACAAAGCCTGGATGGTGGTCTAAGTTACAGTCGAGGGTTTATTTGGTGAAGTCTTGTATGTCTTATGCTTGGGGTGTTCCACTCCAGCAAACACAGACTACGTGCCTGTGACAAAGTTGCCTTGCAGCGTCTGTCCTTGACAGAGGAATAGGAAGGGTGTGCTCTTTTTGGTGGGATGTGCGAGCCGCGTCGTCTGCTCAATCATCGCCAGTGATCCCACAATGTCCAGATAACCACTGAAAGTTGACCTCATGGCCAACTCCTGTGACGTGGTGATGAATCCTGGCAATTTCGTACGTAAGCTGTTGGTGGCAACTTCGTCGAAAACTGACTGCATGCACTGTAAGGCTGGTTTCGAGTGAGAAAATACAGCCCCTTTGCTAGATTTCTGAGATGCGATGTACTCTAGAGCACCACGCAGAGACGCAAGTTCTGCCACCATAGGCGTAATGACATGTGACAGCTTCATCAGCAGGGTTATTTCTCGAGCTGATATCACTACCGCACCACCAAAACTAGACGCTGTGCTTGAGCCATCAGTGTATATGGGTACATGGTTACATCAAATTTCGTGCAAGAAGGGCAGGCTCAATTGTTTTAGTGCTGGCGAAGGCAAATTTATTTTTTATGCATTCCTGGAATCGTGAGACGTACTTGTGGAAGGGTCAGGCATCACGGAGGATACACTGGCTTCTCCGCAGGTGTGTAACCTGGCAAGTAGTGCTGACTGAGGGAGTTGGTGCATGATAAAATAATATCACTTTAGCGCAGCTCTGTTTGAACGTGAAGAAAATATGCTAAACGGTCAAAACACCCTTTTGACCGTATAGCATCTTTTCTTCTCGCTTAAACTGAGCTGCGCTAAATCAATACCATCGTATAACCGAACGTGAATGATCCATGATGCGCACCGACGATTGCACTAAATGTCACACGGGTCTTTCAGTAGCAAGGCTCGCCAAGCGGTATGAGCGGTAAGAGGTAAGAAGGCTCTTAGCATATTACCTGAGGTAAGTACGCATCGTTTCATTGATCCTGTGCGCCATGATAGGGTAGTCCTGCGCAAGTGTAATGGTTTCAGTCGTTGATTCACAGTGGCGTAAACAAAGGTATATATATCATAAGAGCTTGGGTTTGAGTGTTTTGGAGTGCGCGCAGGTTATATTATGCGCGTGTTAGATATTTCAGGTGGGTCGCACCGCATGAATCTAATAAATAATACTTTGTACATCTGTAACATGAGCTCGGTGGACACTCCCCAAATTTTTCCGGCAAGGAACCTGAACAAGTGCCAAGAAGCAGTCAGCCGCTTTTTCACGAAGTTTGTGCGTGGTCCACGACAGCTATCGGTCGCTAATGAGAAGCTGTGACTTCGGCTGGGAAAACACCCGTTAATTGCCCGTTAATTGATATGCCATAAGCGGGCATTGTCTTTCTTGTGAACGACACGACTGCACACTTACCACTTGCGATCTCGAGCCCTTGTTTACGTCGATAGTACGATGTCACTAATGCTGCCTTCTGAAGCCGAGCACGAAGTTGCAAGCGAGTCACACTAGACGGCCATACACAGATGTCATCGGCTTAATTGGAAAGTCGTACGCTGCTTGGCTGTTTGTCAACTAGTCCAATGAGTGTTACGTTGAACAACGTTGGACTTAGCACACCACCTAGCGAGACTCCTCGGCTACAGTAATACTGGGGTGTCGGGCCATTCCCTGTCTGCCCGTCAAACGATTTATTCCGTAAATAGGAGTGAGCCCACATATAGATCTTGCCACCAAGTCCTGCTACTTCTGATACACCGAGGATGGCTTCGAGGGTGACATTGTCGTAAGCCCATTCAATGTCAAGAAACGGATCAGCAGATAATCGTTTACAGGCCTTCTGGTGTTCTGCATATGTCACCAAGTCAACTACATTGTCAATTGATAAGCGACCTCATCTGCACTCGGACATGGCATCTGAATATCTTTCTTAGAACTCTCAGTATCATTCCAGACGCATTAGAATCATTCTTTCTATAGCTTTTCCCACACAGCTCACGAGGGTGATCGGGCGGTATGAGCAAATGTCCAAAGGTGACTTGCCGGATTTGAGAAGTGGAATCAGGCGATTTGACTGCCATTCCTGTGGAACCCTGCCAGTTTTCTAGCATCGGTTACAGCAAGAGCGCCTTCCGAGATTGATCGTACTTCCCCATCTGAAGTCATTACGCTATTCGGTAGAATAAAAAATGGTCGAAGCTGTGATCCTGACGACATACAAATGCGACCAATAAAGTATGTATTAGACCTCATAGCGGAAGTGCTAGCACATATGTACAACATATGTACAACTTATACAGCAGGTATTTTCCCAACCAACATGCAACTAGCGAAAGTTACTGCAATATATAAGTCCTGAGATAAAAACAACTTAAGCAATTATCGCCCAATATCTATACTACCAGTTTTCTCGAAATGCTTTGAAAAAATAATAAACGGTAGAATTGACAGTTTCTCGAAAAAGCACAATCTAATAACCGAATGCCAATATGGTTTCAGAAAGAAACTTTGAACAGAAAGTGCCTTAGTAGCACAAAAATAAATCATACTTTGCAATATCGAAAAGAGACTTTTGACACTTGCATCGTATTTGGAATTTAGTAAAGCCTTCGATCGCGTATCTCATGAACTGTTACTAAATAAATTAGAATGCTATGGATTTAGGGGAATACCACTCAAACTTAGGCAGTCATATCTGAGTGCGCGGTCTCAGTATGTTGAAATAAATGGCATTAAATCGCACACACAACCAATTAAAAACACGCTACCACAAGGTAGTATTCTGGGGCCTGTATTGTTTTTATACTACATAAATGATATAGTCAGAATTGGTGAAAATTGTAAATTCATAATATATGCTGATGACTGCACATTATTTTTTACTGGAAAAGATTTTAGTACTTTCGAGGCTTTAGCGGCTAATACATGTTATAAGCTTCGTGATTGGTCTACCAAGAACAATTTAATGTTAAATGAATCAAGAACAAAATGTGTCCTTTTCCGAGCTTCCGGCATATCCCCTCATGTACCAAATTATGTTAGCCTAGACCCCTACAAAATTGCAGTGACCAAATCAATTAGGACGCTCGGAATGGTTTTTAATGAACATATATCCTGGAATGAGCATACAGACCAAATTAGTTTAAAGTTGAAACGCGTGGTTGGCACTTTCAATCGTTGTCGACGTCTTTTGCCCGTTACTGTAGAGCGACTCTTATATCAGGCTCTTTTCCATGCCCACTTGAAGTACTGCGCTTTAGTATGGGCAAAAACTACGTCAACAAATTTAAATAGGCTAAAATTACTTCAAAAAAGAGCGATCAGGGCAATAGAAAACATACCATACCTTGAACACACAGGACAACTTTTTGTTAAACATAAAATTGTTAATGCAAATGACATATACAAATTCAGGTTGTTACAATCTTAGATTAGCGCAAACAGAGGAAAACTCGACGCATTTCTGACGCTTGCAAATCTTGAACATGCTCAAACTATTTACTTCTATCGATATATAACCCCGTGGAAAATTCCGTTATCTCGCACCAATTACGGCGCCCAAAGTCTTAGCCACATGCTACCTACTATACTCAACTCATATGAGCAGCAAGGCATAAAAATTGACAAATTAAACAATATCGATGTGCAAAAACTATTCTTGTAGATTTGTATTGCTTACATAGGTCACTCTGTGTTGCTTTGCATCATTTTTGTGTGCCTTTTTTAATTATTTCTTTTGTGTAACCTCATTGTGTACCTTTCTTATGTACGAAAGCGATGATACACACTCTGCGAATTATTGTGTTCATGTTTTTATGAAATATTCATTTTGTTTGTATACCTTGGCCTGTCATTTACTTTGCATTTAGCTTGCATTATTATTGCTTTATAGTGTTTGTTTGTTTTTCATTTTATTGTATTTCGTTTTTACCCTGTCATTGCTGACGTATAGATGGACGGTGCTTAGTCAAGCTGCAAAAACTGGAGCTTTTTTGCCGTCTCACAATTTTTCGCCATTGTATCTGTTTTGGTGAAAGTAAAATAAAATAAATGAATAAATTATTCTCGTAACACTAAAAGCAGTGTCGATGCCATCAGGTCCTGGCGCTGAAGAACGTCAGCACAAAGCAAGTGCACCGTCTACTTTTTCTATTGAAAATGGACACTTCAGTCGGGGATTACGTGAAAATAAAGAAGGGACGGGCGTCCTCGTCCCAGTTGAATTTGCCCCGCAGGCAATCTTTTGGCAGACAGATTCTGCGACGTCAATCTCTTCGCAGCGTAAATGAAGTGCCAGAGATTTTATTGGGTAGCACTCACCAACGGTTGCAAGAAGACCACGCACAGTTTTCCTGATTAGCGACGGCTGCTTTCTTGAATTCAAGTATTCGCAAAAAGATGCCCATCGTCGCTTATGCAGCTTTTTCATGTGGCATCGTATTTTCTTTTGTGTGCGTCTGGCCAATCTGAAATAACCAATGGACTTCGGGCGTCTTCGACGTAGTTCTGCACGACGACGAATCGTTGGAAGTGTCTCCCGTTCAATCATTCATATCTGTGCGTGATGAGCTCACCGAAATCGAACGCGTGGTGGACTGTAGGGCACTCTTTATTGTTGAGCAAACAGGGCACAAAACGGATCTAATCATGGGGGAAAAGCGAGACACGTGTAAACACCCGAGAAAAAAAGAGAAGGAGCAACCTGTTCGCAAAAACATGCGACACAGTCCATAAAAAAACTAACAATCTCTTTAACCTGACAGCGCTGAGCCCAGATATCTAAGTTCCTAAACAGGTGGTTTGCTCACGCACCTTTCGTTTCCTTTTCAAAGTAAAATGCATTCATCACCTCTCTAGTGTATTTGTCCCGATTCCCAAACAAGTGCTTTCGTCCGCCAATGGCTGGCAGCCACACTCCCTACAATGAGCTGGCAAGTGCAAACCGACGCTAGTCGTCATTAAGGCTAAGTGTTCCCTCAATCTAACGTTGACGCACCATCCGGTTTGCCCTATATACCCCCCCCCCCTTTGCATGAGAATGGCAGCTTTTAAACAACACCTGATTTACATTCAATTTATCTCTCCTTTATTTTTTTTCATTTCTCTTTAAAGATAAAGACTCCATGACACGCCATGTGAATAGGTCATCTGCCTGATATAAGTGTGTGTTCCTTCTAAGAAATTTCACTTGCGAGTTCAACGCCTTGTCATCTCTTTTTCCATCTTCGTCTATTTTGTGCGCTGTTTTTACATCCTAGCCAGCTACGAAACCATACTTATGAACATACTAAACCGAATACCTCGAGACTCCGTATAACACGACTGAATTTAATGAATTTTGGCTGCTACTTGGAACAGCCGATCGAATTTATGCGGGCGCAGGTATACTGTGCACATATTTTTTTTCAGCTTCTAAGAAACAAAACTTTCCATTGCACAAGAACTAGGTTCGCGTATGGCGTGCCTTCCAAAATGGTTCATGCAAACTACCCCTTAACCCGTGCGGTGCAGATAAAATCTATGCCAGAATGCAAAAAGCGTGTACTTCTGCGGTGTCCAAATGGCGTCCCATGAAACGATAGGATTATCACTGTGTTGTGGAGGAACAATTTTGTAGTGAACACCATGGGTGACTAGAGCCTCTATCTCATATTATAAGTATTCCCGTGCTTCCGAAGCCCTCCACAACGGCGTCTCTTATAATAATATGGTTGTTTGGGGACGTTAAACCTCAAATATAAATCAATCAAGTATTCCTGCGCTGATAAGATCAGGCTACAACGTGCAAATGCTGCGGCCCGATACAGCGTTGTTATGAGCACCGTAGATCAAAAGGGTGTAGTTCGTCAATGACAATACTGCAAGTACTGACTGTGACAAACATGTGTAGGTAGATTTCGCTATTGTTGTTCTTTTAAACTTTACTCAATCATAGTCAGGAAAAAAAGAATTTTCTGAGAAATTTATGAGAAATTTATATTTTGATTTCATGAAGGCTATGACCGTTTTCCGGAGCTACTTTGTTTATGCGAAACTAGATGGCGCCACCACACCGAAGCGCCATGGCCTTTATCTTGGCGGCGCGACCGCGATGTGGCGTGTGGTGGGCGTTGCCCTGCTGCCTATGGCGAAAAACGGTGGTGGTGGTCATTCTTGAAGAAAGAAAAAGGCACCTAAATTATGTCGGGCATAAGGCGACACGCCGCAGTGCGTAAGAGAAACGAAGAAAAAGAAGACGAAAAAGAAACTGGCGGCACGGACTATGCTTTGCGCCCTCTTTGCTGGCCTGCAACCTGGGAGCAGCGGCGCCGAATCGGCCAGCCGAAGAAGTGGAAAGGAGAAGGTCATTAGATCACGTGTTCAAACGTGGCAGCGTCCATTCGCCGCTGCGGAAAACCGTCTATAGACGTTAAACTCTACCCAGGCGGCGTTGCGAAAAACGCGGCCATCAGCGCCACCACCGACGCGCCAGCCATAAATGGGTAGTGCAAAGCAAGCTATCCGCAAGTGAACGTGCATAGGCCCTCCTCTTTCGTTGGCCTTGAAGCGCGGTTTCCATAAAATCAAGGACCTGACAAGCTTCTTACTTCAATCCAACCTGGATTCAGAAAAGTAGGAAGCACATCAACGCAAACAGTGGGTACATTGCGAAATATATTTCAGTTAATTCGGCGTACTGCAACTGGCACTTTAAGTGTAAGCGAGCATCGCATGACATCGAGTTCACGGCAAGCACTCCAACGTTCAATCTGTAACGCGTAATTGCGTTAAAGTTAGGCATGAACGTGATGCCAAAGCGACAAAGTGCATGCACGAGCAATCTATCTTATCATCAGTAGTACAAAGTATACAAATAGCCCTGGCGATTTTCGCATTTGCAGTTACATTCTCCCTTGATCCCTCGTTTCTTGTGCGTGCGTTGATCTGCTTTATTACGCATGATAGAATGTTCTGTTGACGGTTGTCATCCGTTTGTATATACTGCAAACGGGGATGCCTGCGTGTCCACTTTCTGGTGTACAACGAAATGCAAAACCAAGGCCTCCGAGATAGCTCCGGCAATCGCGGAGACCAACAGCAAAAAAAAAAAAAGAACTTATTGCGGTTACGATCATTTTGCGATATACCTGTATGGCGTGCATGTTCGCATTTCATAGATAAAGCCGGAACTTAGAGCCTTGAAAGCCCTCAAGCGTTATGCTGTAGAGCTTCAGGTTATCGGCGTCGCGGCATGAGCGATGTTTATTGTGCGCGTCACCTGTCTACTGCTGCACGGTGGGCACCGTGGTCACAGGCTCTGTTAAGCTGCATAATTAAAGTTACTACAGTTCCCCTTGATATCAAAGCTACTCGAAACAATAATAGGCGACCTACGTTATCACACTTTCTCACGCGAACGGCTGTAGACAAACCGAGCGATTCACTTACCCAACACAACAGCCCACGTACAGTGCTCTCGCCGTTATGCTTCGCGAAAGCTGCGGAAAACAGTAAAACGAAGTCCTTAACGTCCGTAGCAATTCACAACGCAACTGTAGCGCCGGCTGGTGTCTTTTTTTCGTAGAGCGCGGAGCTGTTGCGTCTGCTCTTGTGTTCGCCGTCCTTAAGGAGAGTGAACCAGCAAGCAATTCACGGCGGTTCGGTGACTCGTCTGACTAGCGGAGAAAAAATCGTAGCTCTTTTTCTAAGAGTTTAATGCTCAAATACACTTAATATTTAGCTCAATCGCTGTTTTTACGCCGTAGTTGCATCTGGTTGCTCAGCAAACTGTGAAAGGGAGTCGGGCTTTGCACTACTCAAAAGTGCGTCGACAGGTGGCGCTGCGTGTCCGCAAAACTTTAGAGTCGGGCGTCTATAGCAAGCTTGCACTACGGCTTTTTTAACGTTTTTTTTTTTTCTCTCGTTTCCTCATTGCTTTCAACTTAACTGCGTTATACAATCAGCGGTAAGGCATTTTGCTTTTACAGAACTTGTTGGCCATGCTCTCACTGCCTCAGCAAATGACATTAATTTTACGTTCTTCCTCGTCTAACTGAAGATAGACCAAATGGGTTTTTAGAGGCTTACAAAGCACTGGTAACATTTTGAATAATCCTACGAGGGGAAACACATTTCGCATGCGCACTTTTGTGTGCCACCTCAAACAAGTAGGAAACAGCGCCTAGTGCATCTCAGCATTCTCGTTCATGAGCGCAGATAAGACTCGAATTAAGTGTGAGATAAAAAAAAAACACGAGGCCTATTCCCCTTTTTAGGAATTGGTATATCACGAAAGTGAAACATGTCTTCGCAGAAAGAGTTCAGCATTTGTTCGCCACAAGGGCGAAGGAATGATTGCTGCAGTAACCAATTGCAATGTCACGCGAAGAACGGCAAGCAGCTCGAAACTTGCAGCGCGCACCTCAAGCAGAAAGCACACACGAAATGAGCATACTAAGGACGAGCACAAACGAACAACTGTCGCAGCTCGACACTTAAAGAAGCACGCTGCTCAAACAGAACGAAAGATGCACGAAATGAACAGGACGAGCGAGAACAATGGTCAGAATTTTCACTTCTTCGTGTGTGAGCAGCGCACCCCTTTCGCAAACGCGGCCATGAGAGAAATGATGCCCGTGCTCTCTTTAAATACTGTACCTTCAAAGCAAACTTGCGGTGGAAGCACATTGCAAAAGGTACGAAGCACCCGAATCTCGAGATAAGTGCGCGCGCGAGTGGGTCACCACGCTAGAGAACATCTTACGCGCTCTCACCACGTTATGTAGAAGCGCGCTTGCACAGCGACGTGCGGGGTGGCGTGGCACGACGACCTTGCGAGCACGCGCGCCGAACATGCGCCCGTCGTGCCATCTGCCGGGCTCCGTGGCAGATGGCACGACGGGCGCACGTAAAAAACTAGCCTTTAACACGTTGGAGGAGCGTCACTCTCTGGCATAGTGGTTAGCGTCGCGTGAGGTCACTCGTTCGACGCCCCGCTGCGGAACTTTTCTTTGTCGCATTTTTCTCTGCAATATCTGTTGGTAAATATTTTACAACGTCGTATCCGTGACGGAAATACGTCACAGCGCCCTGGTGGAAGCCGGCATAAAACACTTTCGTGTTTAAAGAGGACTACACACCCAGCATGGTGTGCCATTTCGGAATCGCCCGTTCTTCGTATTAAATGGGTCCAAGCCTTCATTAACACTCGATTCGCAAACTGCCCAGCAAGAATTATAAGTCACCCCCTGTAAAAACAGGATGAAAAGTTCGGTAAGTTACAGTTTTATTTCACACCAATCAATGACGAGTTAAACCATCAGTGATTGATTTTCGTCTAAGGCATAAAGCAGTCCTTAATGCCCCGTAAAGTAAGCGTATGATATATTTAGCCACTGCAATTTACTTCAATTAATCGGCTACCTTACCTTTCACTCCGCAATGTGTACACAAGCAGCTACAAACATTCTCCGGACATGGTCTAATAGTGCGAGATCAAACATGTACTACGGCTCTCAAGCTGTGACATTTCTGAGAACAGCAATCGGTGAAATTGATTGGTACCGCACATCCTCAAATAACATTACCTTTATACATGATTAATTAGAGAGAAATGTCGTGAACTTAAGCTTTACAGCAGGCATAGCTTTTTCATTCATTCTGAAGTTTTTGAGTAGGTTCTCAAAACCACGAAAAGGTTTTCGTTGAGCCTGCTTTCGCATGAAAATCCGTGCGTTTTTTTTTTGTATAAGTAAATGTAAAAAAAACGCTTGCCTGGTCTGGGCAGTATGGTCCACACTCAAACTTTTGGCTTTCAGGATGGCTGAGAACAACGATGAAAACTGCGAAAATCGGTATCAGTGGTAATGTTACAAAGCGGAGCAAATAAAGAGAATTCCACACGAAACATTTGAGGCACCGATCAACAATACGTGTTGTTGAGTACTATGTCGGTGTAATGGCTGACCTCACCAGTCTGCTCTCTCCAAATCTCTGAGGTTCCAGTTCGCTGAGATGGTAAAACAATATTCCCAGAATGGCGTGGGTGAGCGGCTTGAACTACGTACCACCGAGCTCGTTGATTTATATAAACCAGGTCTGAACGAACAGTTCTCGAGTTGACGTCAGTTCCTGCATGGCCTCCGAGATAGCGGGCGCGCCGCGTGTTTAAACGCGCCGCGCGCCCGCAATCTCGGAGGCTTTGGTGCTTGTTTCCACCCAGCACTACGAAAGTGCACCTTATTTTTGGCCCTGCATTGAGGCGGTTTCAGCCATTCAGGTGTCGCGCGTAAATTTCTCGCATAGCTTAGCACCCGCATGACAAAATGTGGGTCAACAATGCATGTCCTTTGTAGCTTTCCCCCAACCTATCTCTCTATAACTCCCGCACGAGCCTTTCAAGACGCGCGCAGCGCGCCATTCAAAGCAGGACCACGTGAGACAGTGTAAACAAAATACAACCAGGAGCCACAGCAAGCGGAAGTGCATTGCGACTGATCGAGCTCGCTGATGACGTCACTTGCCGACGTCGTGCCATGTTGCTAACCTTGGTGGAGTCATGACGGCGGGCTACGCCTTCTCCTTCCTTACGTGGCGAGGCCGCGCGAGAACTTGAAACCAGCTGGAACGGTTGTTCCAACTCCTGTAACTTCCTTATTACAGCACGTAATGACGAAATACTTGCGGCAGAGTGTTCACACGGCATAAGTACGCATATTTCCATTCATTACAATTTGTTTTATTTCGGGTTTGTTTAATGTAAAAAGGGAATTAGTTGCACTAGAGCTGTTGGCTGATCGCGTATACAGTTCCGAGCACAGTTAGCTGGCTCGAGCATCTGCTGCACACTCAATGCGGCTGTCTTTGCGCCGGTGTGCTTCTTCTTTATTACAGCTACCACTTTAACCGAAGCTTGCTGAACGCCAGATAACAGAAGCATCGCATTACCTTATATCATCATTCCTATTGCGGGAACGACATCCCCTAAGGAATTCGCAAAAACGGTGGCACCAGACTTCCCTGTAGGTATTAATGTGAGAAACTATGCAACCGACATTCCTGCCTACCCACCTCGATTACTATAAACCTCCTCCTTCCTATTTATTCATTCACATTCCACCTAGAATGTATTTTTCGGGTTACAAGAGCTGCACGCCGTTCATGAAAAGCTGTATACCGTCGTATCTCAATACATTCCTTGAGAATGTTTTAATCGCCATCGTCACCTATGCATCATTGTTGTCTACAAATGCTATTTTTGATGTTATGCTTCTATTCTAATTGTTTATGTAATCTCTAGGAACGAAAGGGTTCTCTACTAACCTTCCACCAATGCCTTAATACTGTATATAAATACAACCAAGCTCTGTTTATATTTTCATCTATAGCCCCGCCACGGTGGTCTAGTGGCTAAGGTACTCGGCTGCTGACCCGCAGTTCGAGGGATCAAATCCCGGCTGTGGCGGCTGCATTTCCGATGGAGGCGGAAATGTTGTAGGTCCGTGTACTTAGATTTGGGTGCACGTTAAAGAACCCCAGGTGGTCGAGATTTTCGGAGCCCTCCACTACGGCGTCTCACATAATCATATGGTGGCTTTAGGACGTTAAACCCCACGAATCAATCATTCAATATTTTCATCTATAGTCATATTGCTTCCATCGTAAAACTTTATAGAACAAGTGTAATGATTATAGGTCTATATGAGCCAGTGTCTTATTTTTAAAGGTGATAGTCTTTCTTGGGGACGCAAAAATTTTGGTCTGTCTCTATGTATGTCTGTACATTTGTCTGTTTGTCCACTCTTACCGGCATGGGGTACTTGAAACGGCCGACCCCATCCGCAGCGACCACCAATGTTGCTCATGGTTGAGCGTTCATGCTTGTGTAATTGTGAATTGAAAAGCAATTATTGCACATGTCTGGGGCACCATGACAACGCGCATATATTCTGCATATGCATCTCTTACTAGAAAACGCATACATAAGTAATTTTAAGGACGGTAACGTTTATCACGCTGCACTTACCATGCAAATCTTGCACGGAACAGGAAGTGTTTCCAAGGCTTTGCTAAGACGAGATGGTGGTGGCACCTACCCGTCGCTTCGCGTTCTACACCTTATCACCTCTGAGACGGGCGCGTATGGCCACGCGCTTTGTTTTCCAAAAGAAACTACCAGATGGCGCTCATGTCTCACGTGTGACGTGACTTGATGCGCTCGTTCGCCTACGCTGCATGCTCGAGGCACCCTAACGCAGCGCCTCCGGAACACCATTCACCGATTTTCTTGCGCAGAACATCAAATAAATGTTTTGTTCACCCTCTCCACACGCAAGACTAACGACATTTGCAGGTTACATGCAGATACGGGGCCAATTTTTTCTCTCTTGCTTTATTTAACATACCTCATCGGAAACTGTTGTTTCTTCCAGGGTCGAAGCTCCGTATTCCGTGGGTCGGGCGTCCGCGATGTATGTAGTAGTAGTAGTAGTAGTAGTAGTAGTAGTAGCAGCAGTAGTAGTAGTAGTAGTAGGTAGCCACCTCCACGGCTGAACTAGAGGAGCGGCACGCGCGCACTTATTTGAATTGAGGAGGAAACCCATGCACATCAATAGTAAATAAAAAGATAGTTGTTTATGAAATAAGTTACCGCGACGAGTATTGGTGACTTAATCTTCAATAAAAATTTACCTTAAATTTGATGCTTACTTTAAAAAAATCTAGTATCAGAAGGACGAACTGTGAGCACTATCTGACCAGAAAGGGTTGCCACGTTAAACTCGCTGGGCGTAACCTCCTTGGTTTTAGCAAGGTTTAGCGAGGTTTTGGCTGCAGTGCCATGAATATAGTGAACTAGTATATAACCATGCACTGGAGGTGGTGAAAGTTTGGAAGTAGACACGAAGCGCAGGCCGTAAGAAAGTGCACGTGCGCCACCTCTCGTTTAGTGCTTGGAATGTCCGCTGGATGGCGGTACTTCTACATGCTGAATATATGATGAAAAGATGCGAGATGGCGGTACTTGGGGTGTTGACTAGATGGACGGACGGACAGACAGACAGATGCACGGACGGACGCGGGGACGGATGCACGGACAAACGCACAGACAGATGCACGGACGGGCGGGCAGACGCACGAACGGACGTGCGGACGGATGGATGGGTGCACTGACGGTCACACAGACGGACGCACGGAAGTAAGAACAAACGGAGGAACGGACGCTTCGCCCCACTCATCACCATGCACTCCGTGGATATTCTGCGATTTTTGTTTACCTGTATGGCCTAATTTTTTAAGCAGTCTGATAAGAACACCTTTCGAACCAGTGGCAGAAGACCAATTCAAGCACCTTCTAACAAGTTGAACGCGAACGGGAAGGCGCGATTCTGCATGGCTCACTCTTTAGTCTCACTACCACTGCTTGTGAGCCATTAGACTTCACCCTCAATTCGCAATAAAAATGGCACATGGTGTGCAAAAAAAGCACGCACAATGCCGCTATCATTTCATTCTTCGTGAAAAAATGCTTCTTTCATTTTTGACCATCTCAATGGCTCCTTTTGGGTTAAGAGCACGCCAACCTTAATTAAGGCGTTTGGCTGAAGAATACAGAGAGGAGTCGCATTGCGCCCGTGGCAAGCTAAGAAGTATGCACCCATCAAGGAACTTCGCATCACCTAATGGGGAATCCCTTCATTGTCATAGAAGTTAACGTTTTCACAATATTTACAACATCCGTTCATTTACCGACGCTTCTGCAGTTATTGAAGTACAACGGAGGAAGTAAGTGAAGATTTCGAGCAAACAAAAGCTGACTGTGTTCCATTAGTATTCGACTTAAGTTCGTTCTGAGAGTCAACCCGAATTTCTGTCACTAAACCAGGTCTTCTTCTTGTAGTTACCTGAAGAATCAGCTTATAAAACCATGGGAAATGGCCACTTTGTAGATAACAAGGCACATCGGTGAACGGAGAACTAAATGAAACAATACAAACCTCTCTCTTTTGCCTGTATGTTTGTTGCTCTTAGATATCGCTCGGTTGGATATTTATTTTCTCTGCAAGCGTATATTGGGCACCAATGCACTGGGTCTGTTTTCACGTATGAACTGAATGCGTCCATGACTGACCAGAATGCAAAGGGTCTCAGATGCTATGAAATGACTTCTGTATATATGCGACAAACATGAAAAATTTAATCAATCATTTTACGCGGTGAAGGTACATGATCTGCGGAGCTCTGTAGCATACCGCACAGAGCTGACGCTAAATTTTTGTCAAAGGTACAGAGAGGCGCAGAATTTTTTCAATTTATCGTATGGTTCTTTAAAGTACCTCCACTTCAATTTATGTGTGCCAGAAGTGTAGGGCGTAGGTTTTTATTTATCTTGTTATTTCGCTCGTTAACTCTTGTATAGCTTTACTTTTTGAAATTATTCATTTGTGATTTGAATTGTTAAGTTTTCTTATTTTACCCTTTTACCAAAACTAATATTAACAAGCTAGAAAGAGTACAAAAAAAGGCCATTCGTTTTATTTATAACAGCTTCGGGCGCACTTGAATTACGAAACTTTTAACTCGAGCTAATCTACCAACACTAACAGAAAGAAACCGTTTATCTAGACTAAAATTTCTATATCAACTAATAAAGGGACATTACAAGATAGACATTTCTGAAATTCTTTCATTTTCGTCCGGTTACGCAACTCGACAAAGGCATGAGCGTACAATAACACCCTATGCAACCCGTAACAACTGCTTTAAATATTCATTCTTTCCACGAACTATAAACGACTGGAACAAGCTAACCAACACCGAAGTTTTACAGCCAACCTTAACATTGTTTTCTTCTAGCCTCAATAACAATGTTTAATATAGCATGCCAATTAAGCTCTGTGCCCATAAACGTTCGAATTTTTGCATATTTGGGTTGCTTTTTGCGTACTTTTGTTTCTGTGTGTTTCTATCTTCGTGTTTTGAAAATTTGTTCGTCTTTATAATGAGCATTCATGTATTTCTTGTAACCCACTCTGCGAAAATCCCTAGTAGGAATTGCAGTATTCATAAATAAATAAAAAATAAAATGAAATTAATTTTAATAGACAAGTGAGGAGTAGTAGGCGCCTACCCTGTTTCTGCTAAACATACCTTCTAGAAATTTTCTGTCGGGTATGTAATTGTTGACAATGTTCACGCGGGATTACTAATCGCCTAGTTTACGTACAACTTAACCGTAAAAGAATGTATTACATGTTGAATACTGTCTACGAATCACGAAGCGACACGTGAAAGAGAATCCTACGCACGACAAAGGTACATCGGAGCCCCGGCACGAGTGTCACTCCTTCGACAAGGCACAAAAGTTAGAAAATCTTTAGTCGAACGGCTACTTTCCGAAATAGGTGCCAACTGGATTGCCTTACGTGAAGTTGACGGCCATAATCGCTACGCACTTATCCTTCTTTTTGAAAATTTCGTGTAGCTGAATGATAAGAAAAAGGCTTTTCTACAAACTGACTCACCCAGAGGGAAAACTTCGAGTACTGCAATATTTAGGACACCCATGATTCGCGTCGTGACGGATTTTGTTCTGTGCAGCTTAAAAACCACAGATACTAGGTTATATACGCATCTACGGCCTTTTTTTTTAGTCAATGATATTTCCGTAGTCATGACCATATGCACCCAAGGACTAAGACCAGAAACGGTATGTCATTAATATATTGATACGCACTGCAAGCAGCCATTCATTCAGCAAATTTCTTCTAGAGTTTCTCAACCTCTTCACTGACCTTTCACGTACGAAATGGCAGAGCTTCTCGCGGCTGAGAACAAGATGAACGCGAATGCGAAACCTATTCCCCTTAATGTCATCGACATGCTTTTCTTTTTCATTCTAGGAACAGGAAATTTAAGAACCTCCTTGGCCGTTTCTTAGCCGGTCTTCGTTTACAGGTACAAAGTAAAAATTTTATTCAGTATGATATGTATTTCACTACACTGCCAGAATTTTCAAGAATGATGTTTCAAATATCGCGAAAGAAAGCAAGCGAAGCGCCGATTCATGGTGTGCGTTCCAACCAACAAAAATTTTTCAGAACATGCCTTTTTAGGGCAACCGTTTCACACTTCCTTCTAAACTATAAAAACCATCAATACAATATGATTTATATACGACCATATCTTACAATGAATATCGTCTGTATATTTTATCCTCAAGCTGGTGAGCACCGACGACCTCAAACGGTAAACCCGGGGCTGCCATGAGGCGAAGACGTCCTGCTGGTTGGGCTGTCGGACGATTGTAGCATTGACATTGGTTACAACTCGCAACGTATACAGTCACACTTTGACGCATTTTCGTCCAGAAAAAGCGTTCGTGTGCGCGATGAAACGTCCTTTAAAAAATGGCAGCATATTCACGGAGTGAATGATGGAGAGTGAGGCGAAGCATCCATCCGTCCTTTCGTTCTTGCTTCCGTCCGTCCATGCGTGCATCTGTGTGGCTGCCCGTGCGTCCATCCGCTCGTCCGCGCATGCGTCTGTTCGTGCGTCCGTCCCTGATTTCGTCCATGCTTCCATCCGTCCGTGCAGCCATCTGTGCGTCCGTCCATGCATCTGTCTGGGTGTCCGTTCGTCCACCAATTCAACACTCCAAGTACCACAATCTCGCATCTTTTCATCATATATTCCTCATATAGAAGCACCGCCATCCAGCGGACATTCCAAGGACTGAACGAGAGGAGGCACACGCACACTTTCTTACGGCTTGCACTTCGTGTCTACTTCCCACCTTTAACCACCTCGAGTTCATGGTTTATACTAGTTCACAGTATTCATGGCACTGCGGACCAACGCTCACTAAACCTTTCTAAAATCAAGGAGGTTACGCCCAGCAAGTATAACGTAGCAACCCTTTCTTGTCTGATAGTGCTCAATGTAGATGCTAATGGCTGCTAAGGAGGAATGAGAGACAGGAGAATTCGGCTTTTAGTTAACGCACACGCTGCGAATTTTTTATTGTTCAACAACGCACAGAAGAAATCTCCCACCGGCACCACCTTGGAGGTCAAAATGTAAGACCGGTTACACACTACTACTACGACTACGAGGGACGAACGGGTGCCGCTATAAAGAGCTTCTCCCTTAAAAACACATATGGCCAGACTTAGGGTCACCTTGCATCTCACATGTTGTCTCAGACTTGTCGGAACAATCTATCTATCTATCTATCTATCTATCTATCTATCTATCTATCTATCTACCTATCTATCTATCTATCTATCTACTATCTATCTATCTATCTATCTAACTATCTATCTGTCTAGCCGCCTACGACTTTCAGCTGTCCTGGCCGTTTCGATAATGGTATCGATACCAAACTTCGTATTGCGTAACAAGACTGTATGAAGAATATATTTGACTAGTCATAACATGAAAATCATGACAATTATTTCATGAATGTCATGATTTACATTTCATGATCCTGAAGCTCTTGCGGTGGTTTCGTTCACATGACATGTTGCTAAACTGGTGTGGTATGACGTGATTGCATGGTGAACGCAAGCGACAGGCCCTAACATGAAAATCATGACATGCGTGTCATGTAACAACATGACTACATGCCACGCTCATGATGCCCTGGCGGCCGTTTCGCTAGCTTCACTTATAGCAAATTTAATGTTACGGTACGTGACTGGATGACCAAGGTATGTGACTGGTGCAAACGTGATAAACATGAGATGCGTGTCATGTAACAACATGACAACATTCTACGCTCATGATGCACTCGTGGCCATTTCGCAAGCTTCACATGTACCAAACTCGGTATTACGCAATGCGAATGGACGACATAGGCAAATAACACATCGAAACATGATAATCACGACATGCGTCTCATGTAACAACATGACTACATGCCACACTCATGGTCCGCTCGCGGCCGTTTCCCTAGCTTCACATATGCCGAATTTGGTATTACGTGACGCCAATGAATGACAAAGGTATGTGACTAGTGCAAGCGTAATAATAATAAAATGCGTGTCATGTGAGAACATGGCTACATGCCACAGTCAAGGCGCCTATACATTTCGACATGACGCAGTGCGCGTGCTCACTGGCGTTCATTTCGTCGCGTCACGCCGGCGTTGCCTCGCCAGGCGCTGGTCCGGCCATGTACCAACACTTCCTCTAGAAAGATGCCTGAGGAATGGCTCGCGCTCCCAGCGGAGTTGGCCTGCCTTCAGTTTTGCACAAGCTCCGCACGGTGACGCTCGCGACCGACACTATAATCACGGCGGCGGCCGATACCAGCTAAGCGTTTTTCATCTGCGGCCCATAGGGGCGCGTCAGTGGAGATTTGTTCGAGACCTGCAATTGTGCACCACTGTTTCGGAGGCTATGCAAAGCGTTGTGTTGTTGTACCATCCGCCACAGGTGACGCTAGCGACCCAGAACAATTTAATACGGAGGAGGCATATGTTCTTCATACAGTCATGTTATGCCATACCAAGTTTGGTATCGATACCATTATCGAAACAACTAGGAGAGCTAAAAGTCGTAGCCGGCTATATAGATAGATAGATAGATAGATAGATAGATAAATAGATAGATAGATAGATAGATAGATAGATAGATAGATAGATAGATAGATAGATAGATAGATAGATAGATAGATAGATAGATAGATAGATAGATAGATAGATAGATAGATAGATAGATAGATAGATAGATAGATAGATAGATAGACACACAGACAGACAGACACACAGACAGACAGACAGACACACAGACAGACAGACAGACAGACACACAGACACACATACAGACACACCGACAGACAGACAGACAGACAGACACACAGACAGACAGACACAGACAGGCAGACAGGCAGACAGGCAGACACAGACAGACAGACAGACAGACAGACAGACAGACAGACAGACAGACAGACAGACAGATAGATAGATAGATAGATAGATAGATAGATAGATAGATAGATAGATAGATAGATAGATAGATAGATAGATAGATAGATAGATAGATAGATAGATAGATAGATAGATAAGCACGTTCAAAGTCGCCCTAGTTCGCTAAAAAATGCTTCGCATTTTAAAAAATCGGCTGATCGCGCATGTTTACAGTTGCGTAGCGATGTCAACTGTAACATGGGTATAACAACACCGAAAGCGGTAAAGCTGATATGTAGCCCTTGTGACAGCGAGGATGGTGGCCCTGGACACTTCTAAATAAATGAGCTTAGGTGTACGACGCTTCACTGCAGCCTCCGCTCCGAAACGCAGTGCGCAACCCGTGGCTGACTCCCAACTAGATGCAAGTGATTTGTCTAGTATAGCCACACCAGCAAGGAAGCGGGAATACCTCTCTACGGCCGCTGTTGCCTCGCCTGGCACCGAGTTTAAGTACAAGGTCGTCGAAAACCACGTGAGTGCTTCGACGTACCGAAATTTTCAAATCGCCTCCTTCAGAAAGCCTTCGATGCCTGCCTCAAAACCACCGCGCTTCAAGGTTTCTCCATTCACCGTCCCACCAACAGCGTATCCGTATGGTTGCGCCCGCTAGCGGATGTTGACCGCCTCACCCTACTGTAAACTCTGCCAGTCACAGCCGATTGTACCGTGCAAGTGCAAGCGTGTTTGAGTTCCAACTCGGACTTGCGTCGGTATGTGGTCTGTAGGGTTGACCCAGGAAAATCGGCGGAGGGCCTTGTCACTGCTTTGACCTGCCCACTCACAAGATTGTAACAGCTCATTATATGGGCCATGGACGCACGTGCCTGGTCACTCCCCAATGTCCTCGAACGCCACCAAGTCGCATTACGCATTACGGATGCATCCTGTAATTTCATGTGTACAAGCCCGCGGTGTGTTACACTGCTATAGTAGCTTTCGTACCGGTCACATGCGAGATTCTTGTCCCCAATCTAACCTCCCTGTCCTTCCTCATTTATTCCTTGTCCCCAACCCGCACATACTTCCATGGAGTCCGCCGAGACGCGCACGTACAAATGCGGGCTCTGCCAAACGGACAATCATGATATAACGTTCAAAAGTTGTCCAGTTAAACAGAAGGCTCTCAAAGCCCACCGCCAACGCAAGCGCCGCCAGCGTTCAGTAACACAAAAAGAAAGGTATGCTGATATTCCGACTAGCAATCGTTTCGAACTGTTGTCCCTCTCTGCAGAGGACACACCAGCATTGGTAGGACCTGACGATGCTTGCTATGAAGCCCCCACGTACAGCGATGCCGTCAAGGAGGGCGGGCGAAAAACATCTTCAGCAGGCTGCGAGCACGCCTAAATTGAGTGCTGCGATGACAGACGATCTGGCGAAGCTTGGCCTACCAATAGCGCAGCTCCAAATGGAAGTCAAGCGCCACGCTCAACGCAGAACCCATTTCGCTCGACCCGCTGGACCAACTGCGATGCGCGGTACAGACGTGCCGTACGCTGATTTGTCCTCCGCAAGCGTGTCAGCATCAGTCAAGATGACTCTGGCAGAGCTCCTTCACTTTGTTGTGCGGCAACTGCTCGAGCTGTCAAAGGTGTTGCTCGCGAACCTCCTACCGCTATCACCGCTCCTTCGAAAGCAACGCGCCACCACTGTGTCCTGCAGTGAAACTACCGGAGACTTGCAAATAAAGTTGTTGAGCTTCGCTATTGCTTTGCGCGGGGGAAGTTTCCCGCTTGATGGCTGCTTCTACAGGAAACAAATTAGCTTCCACGCATCTCTGGATTCACTCCGTACGCTTCCGCAACCATCCTGATCGACCCTGCACGAATGCGTTGGGACTTCCAGGCAAGGCTGCAGGTTATGTTGTGACCTCATAATCTCAAAAGCAAGTTCCCTTTGCTGTGGTGTAACTAGTGGCAAAAAGTGGTGGCAGTGCTCCTTAGACTTCCGCGTACTGACGTGGCTATGGTTTCAGTTAACGTGCATCGTTATAGTGGCAGTGCTCCTCGATTGGGTTTGGGGTGGCTGACACACCTGCGTCAAACCTACTCTTCAAGCCCAGCGCTAGTTGGGGGAGATTTCAATGCACTTCATGGGTCGTCGTGGGGCTGCCCTTCTTCCTGTGCTAGAGGCAACATCGGGCTAGACACATTTACAGCCGAGCACTTTGTCCTTCTAAATGCTTCGGCAACTTCTACACATCGGTGGGATCATTCCTGTGCTCCACCGTACGCGCCCGATCTCTCGCGGTGTTTGGGCATGTGTGACGTTTCGTGGGACCTAGAGCCAGACTGCTGAGGGAGCGATCACCATCCGTTGATGACCGGTTTGGCCTCGTATAACGAGCGCCGCCTCCGACGTCGGTGCTACAAAACTGATTGAGACTTATTTCGCAAACACGGAACACCTTGATTGCTGATACATTGTCTGATCCATTGCAGGTGTTAACCACAGCTGTAAAAGGCGTCACGCAGTCAAGCCGGGTAGAAGAGAACAGACCACCTCCACATTTACATCTTCTGTGTTTGTGTGCAGCAAGTCGTCCTGCAGAGCTAGCCTTAAACCGAGATACGGCCACCGCTGAGCTTCATGGTAACCTCAACAGACTGAATGCTGCTGCGCGTCACTGCGAGAAGCGCCTCTCCCAGGAACGGTGGATGAACTGGTGTGCGTCACTCGGTACATCGTCTTCATCAACCTCGATATGGTTAACATTCCGGATCATGAGATTGGGCACTCGAACGCCGACCCAGCGGCCAGTGCGTGTCTCGCTTTAGGATGTACACCAAGCCAGTTCGCTCAGAAACAGTTAGGTCCTTCTTCCCAGCCTACAACCTGGCCACACCATATTTAGACTGTCCGTGTAACCTCGCTCCGGAGCTTGGCGTCCACCAGACATCGAAGGCATGCAAGCGCCGTACACGATGCGGAACTCTAGGCAGCAATTGACCAGGCAAAAGTACGCAAGGCACCAGGACCACATGGGATCTCCTATGAAGTGTTAAAAAATATCGACAGCCCTGCACTGCAGTGGCTGCTGGACACGCTTAACGCAGTCTGGGTGACCGGAGAGCCGCCTGAATTGTAGAGCACGCCGAAGCACTCGAGCAACCTCTCTGATCATCAGCCGATCGCTCTTACGTGTACGTTATGCAAGCTTGTGAACACATGTTGGCGTCGCGCATCTCCTGGTGGGTGGAAAAGCACGCCTGGTACCATCTGGCCCAGATTGGTCTTCGACCGTATCTGGGCATGGAAAATTGCCTATATGATTTGACGTCCATGGTGCTTTTCGGAAGAAGATTAAGCAGCATTCGAACCCTTCTCGCTATGGACGTTCATAAGGCCTGTGACAACGTCAGCCACTCTGCGATCTTTCCCATAATGCAATAGCTTACACTTCCACCTCGCGTCTGCGACTTTGTGGTGTCTTTTCTGGCACACCGTGCCTTCTGCATCCGAGTATGCAAGGAAAGAACCGGACACTTTGTAATGAAGCGGAGTGTACCTCAGGGCTCAGTGCTGGCCCTGATACTCTTCCATATTGCCTTGATTCCCCTCGCGTGGCAACTAGCACGTATTCCACATGCCTTCTACCTCATGTATGCGGACCATTTGACTGCGCGCGTGCGTCAAGAACTACGCGCGTGCGTCAAACGCTATGCGACCGCTGTGGGACTCCATAACACACTTGACTAACTCATAGAGGATCAAAGAATAACTCAATATTGAAGACTAGCGTGAAGCCCTACGGTAAGGCAAATACTTGGCACCTCGGCACAAACTCCACCGCTCAACACGGTGTTCAGACCACCAAAGCGCATGAAACAAGGCAACACCTTCACGTACGCCTGCTGCCAAAGAATATGCACCTTGAACAGTGTCATTGTAGGACATTTAGAACCCGTGGCAACTCCTCTACTGTGAAACACGAGAGAGTGCGTCGCACGGGCATTCAATGAGTCTTCTTTTTTTTTTTTTTTATTGGCGCTAGTATGCCCTACGGCATCAGTTAAATAAAAAGGAAAAGTTTTGTTTCCTGTATGAAGGCCAGGAGTTGTCGATGCAGTGGACCGTGCGTCCAGCGCGTCAAGTCAGGTGGTCGGCCGGGGTGGTGGTGAAGGCCGCGTAGGTGGCGAGTGCGAGCCTGGTGAAGGCCCGGGCAGGTTCCCAATAGGTGATCAAGCGTTGCCTCTGTGGCTGGGGCAACGCAGAATGGGCACGTCGTTGGGGGAGGCTGTGCACCAGATGTCCATGTAGCCCGGATTGCAGGAGTCAAGGCGGCGCCCACACGAATCCTCCTGAGCGCAACCTCCTCTCGGCGAGTTAAGCCGCCGGGAAGGTCAGATCCACGCGGAGGAATGAGAGCACGCGTGGAGCGCCGGAGGGTTTCTTTGTGCACAAGCAAGCTGTCCTTCGGGGACAAACGAAGTAGAGGCAGCGGGTGTTGAACAGTCGCTGGATGGCAAGCGGCATCTGCTTCCACTTGAGCCGGTGCAGACCGGCGGGTCCACAGAACGCGGACAGGACAGGCACATGAGTGGATCAGTCGGTGTATATCGGAGGCTATATCGATGGAGCTGGTCACTTTTCGCAGCTCTCGAACTGCCTGCGTGGAGTCCGTATATACAAGCAATTTATCGTGTGACAAAGAATCCATTTTGGATATCATAACTGTTAACCCGTCCCGTATAGCAGTGAGCTCCGCTAATACGGATGGGAACGGTGCCTCTGTTACGTAAGAGCAGATATGTTGGATTTCAGGTTGCGCGGGGCATACGAGACTGGTGTGCAGAACGCAATTATCGGTAGCTGCGTCTACGTATACCGCTAGTGAGTTCTCGGTGGTAGTGACGATGCCCTCCTGCGCCGCTTGTCGGGTGGATTGTCGCAGGCGGGTCAGTGGTCGGTTGTCACTGGCCTGTGCCTTGAGCCATGGTGGAACTTCTGCCACGGGTGCGTCAGGCTGTGGCAGCGTTGAACCATAGTAGTGAGCTAGAGCTGCCGCCGCAGGAACAGCTTGACTCTTTAGGTAGCGAGCGACTCGACGCTGGTGTACAATTTCGTCGATGGTGTTGAGCTGCGCTTCCGCCTGGAGGGTCGTGATAGGTGTCATACGGGGAAGGCATGTAATCGCCCTCATGGAATCTCGGTTGGCGGTTTCGAGCAAGTCCCAGTCTCTCAAAGTCAGTCGTTGAAACTGAGCTTGATAAACGAGCCGAGGTTGTAGGATTGATCGCACCAAGATACGGGCCATTCGAGAACAGGCACCCCCCGTCTTTTGAAATATGAGTCTTCTTCTAAAAGAGTTCCCATATTCTCTGTTTACCAAAGCTTCAATGACGGCAATGTTTGATGCAAGCATGTAGTGTTAACCCTGCACGAGTAGCTTGTAGGGTTAAGCCTGCACAAAACCTTCCAGATAAGCGTCTTCTGCAGCGAGTTCCACAAAGTTGTTCCCCATCAGATGTAGTGATGCAGCGCCGACGCGGAGTCGGGGTAAAGGACGGAGCACATGAACATGTCGCAGTTCGTCACTACGTGGCGTCACCCACAGCGCTATGTGTGTCATCTCATTCTTTCTGGTGCGTTTGCGCAGTGAAAGTACTTCTACGATTATGAACCAACTACACCCAAGAGAACTTTTGCCGGATCAGACGAGCCCTGTTCATTTGCCTAACACTGACGTTTACGTGTTTTTGCTATAGGATTCATTAGAAGCCAGACACAATTAAGATTTGCTGTACCAAATCTCTGAACGGAGCAGCGAAAAGCATGATGTATTCTTTAAAAGAGGAGAAACTTTATGCGCAAAAAAATTTCTGGCTACAATTTGATGTCATATATTCTAATTCCATTCGTGATAACCATTAAGCTGCCTGTTCTGAATCTACTAATTTACAATTACTGCGATATTTTCTTCTTACATTCGTTTTTTTGTTTATCAACACTTAATAGTCCGAAGATTTCATGAAGTTTATATAATCAATTATTCGCCACTACCCCAGCGTGGGCATGAGCTATATGAGAGGGAACAATGACATGATCATCTCGGTGCTTTATGGGTAAGTGCCACCTATACAAGACCATTATCATGATTATCTTCTTCTCGTTGCCACGAGCGCACGTGGCCACGTGTCCCCACTGCTTCGACGTGGCACTGTTAGCATTCGTTGGCTCGTTCTTGGAACGCACAGTCGTGCTCCAGTTTTGTCAGGTTGCCGGTCCGCGTCCTGCCCACGCTAAACTCATTTTGCGTCCACCATCAGAATCTTGCTGCTATTATCAGCGCGTCCAGAACGTGCTTCGCCCGTAGTCGAATTACTAGGGCCCTCGCCGGCATATTCGAGGCATGTCAACCATCGTCGCTGTTCCGAAGCGTCGCAGAAGGACGGAATTAAAGTCGAAGCTACCGTTCTGCGGTCGTTCTAAGAGGGGCCGCCTGCGCCGTCATCGAACACGTAAGCAAGCCTTCCAAAACTCTTCGCCCATCTCAAGATGAAGGAACACGAAGCTAATCAAGGTGAGCGTCAGTGCGCCTTTTCCCGAAACGCGGCACGACCATCTCGTTTCTTGGCGCTCTTCTGCGAGTGATCAGTTTTTAGAGACTCCCGTAACGACGCCGATATGCAACATCAAAGCTTCATCATCATCGGATAGCAGGAACCCCAAGCCTTGAACGAGTCTGATGTCCTCACGGGAGAAGAGGAAGTCATTGCGAGTGAGCACCCAGAACCGGAGGCTCTCGCGTTGCCGTACGACGGCGTGAGCGGGAAGCAAGCAGTCGTGCTGGAGTACCCACTCCACTCTTCGCTGCCGGTCCTGGCGATTTGCAAAGGCATCCATCTCCAGACCGCTGTCGAAGACTTCGAGCACCGCATCAGACGCTGTAGACCCCTTTCTACGACAACCGTGACAGTGACGATGACGAAGACGGACGCGGCTGCCCACATTTCCTACAGGGTACAGTCAGCACCGGGTCGCGTCCGACCTGCATCCAATAAAGGACGCGGCTATCCTATCACGGCAGGCGACGTCTGGCTTCGTCATGGTGGACCAGCACCATGCTTCCCGAGTCTATCGTGGTTGAAAGGAGAGAAAGAACGACCACATCTTCAAACGAAGAACGCATGGACTAATGAAGCACCATTCGTTTTTGGCACCATCTACCCTGGCAGTCTTGGAACGCGCTATGACCCCCAGAGAAGCAACACCGCTAGCCGGTTTACTTCGAGCGGAGGTCGACGCTCCAGCAAGGCGAGAAACACCTCTAGAGGGTCATGGCTCTCAGGTACCAGTGGGCTCTTCTTGACACTGAAGCTTTCCGCCGAAGCTTTCAAGACAATGATGAGGAAGGAGAACTTCAGTGCCGTGTAAAGAGCAGACAGACAGACAGACGCGGCGGTGCCACTACGACATGTCGTTCGGCAGCCATGAGAGAAGGCGTCACCGCTTCGTTTATATGTGGTGTTAATTTGTTTATTCTTGCTTAGCTAACGTATTTTCATGGGAAATAAAACGTTGTATTGGTTATGTATTGCCTCTGTATTGGCTTGCTGGATCGATGCCAAACCAGAACCACCCTCGCCTTAGGCGTGCGCCGTGCTGTCTTTTGGGGGGAGGAGGTGTTCAACGAGTGCTATTCCCCTCGTCCCGAGCAACTGTCAAGCTTGCGATCACAAAACTTTCCTTTCATTAAACTCTCTCTCTCCCTCAAGGAGGAGCATTCACCTCCTCTGAATATTGATGAGTGCTCAGCAGTATAATTAGGACGTCACGCGCGCCAACCACTCTCGTCCCACTTGGACGCCTTTTCAAGAGATCGATTTAATTTGGGGGGTTGCACGTGGCAAAAGCACCGCAGTCTATTCGCAGATGAGTGCGTCGTCTACCATCTCATCACTTCACTCGCAGACGCCGACTAGATACAAAAGGACCTAAACACTGCAGTAACATGTTGGTGCTCCACATGAAAATTAACTTAAGTATCTCGAAGTGGAACCACGTCAGCTTTGCAAAAAGATTTCCAAAAATACTGTACACACACAATACCGATGGCGGAGCATTCAAAAAAAAGTACCACAGTGTATACGCTTGATAATTAAATTAACGTATTCATAGCACTGGAACAGACACATATAACAAACGATCCTAAAGGCTAGAAGAATAGGGTTTTTTTTTTGCTGGCCGAAATTTTCATTGCGCCACAAGAAAGGTAAAGGAGACCCATTACTTCTTACGTGTAAGATTCATTCTCTATTATGCTCGTCTTATGTGGAACCTTGCTCAAAAGTATCTTGCGGAAACAATAGTAGAGGTTTAAATCAGGCAGCCCGATTGATCATTATATAATCACGGCCCATTCGCAAGTATCGCAGAAATGAAGGCAGCATTAGGCTGGAAAACTCTACCACCTCGAAGACAAAAAGCTCGATTAGAAATTTTGCACAGCATATATTATCGCCGAAAAGGAATTAATAAGTAGAAATACATATTAGCACCAGAATACCATTCTAACGGACGTCAATAGAATGCAGTAGGATACTCATACATAAACAGCTGTTTTGTGGACACCTTCTTTTTAAAAACAGTTAGAGAGTGGAATCGAATTCCTGAAAAGATAGTAAACTTTAAGGACAATGGGGCTTTGTTTTCATTGTTGTGAGATTGTGACATGTGTATTACGCCCTTTGTACCAGCTTCCTTGTGCCATATCGTTTGCGTAATTTTGTTTGCGTAATGTTATTGTTACATGTTGTTATATTTTCTGTTAACTTTTTCGTGTGTGGTTTCATAGAAATTTCATTTGCTCTACTGACCGCAATGCATCTGCGGCGTTGCAGAAACTATATTTAACCACACATCAAACGGCAACGCATGCCTAAAAGGCCAACTGAGCCATGTCATCTACATGTTTCTCTAATCGTTGGTTGGTTGTTCCTCAAAGTCCTGGCGCAACCCACCATGGCAGATCGGCCATCAAACGGACGCTGCCTGATTTGTGAGATCGAGCTGTTGTACCAGTCGGACAATTTAAATAGGGATGTTTAAACAAACAACCGATTGGTAGATGATAGATTAGAAATAAAATAAATAGAGGGATTAAAAAACGAGCAGGGTAATATGGTTCGAAATATGGTGAATGTATGCATCATCTTAACATTCTATCAATTTTGTTGCCTTTGTAAAATCGTATACGGCCTCGCGAAAGTTCCTGTGGATAAATCCCTTTTCACATGCTACAAAGTGGAACTGTGTACGGCCGCGCCGCATCACCACCGCCGCCTGGTTCCCTCGCGCCGCATGGCGCCGCTTGGTGCCGCCGCTGCCGCCGCACTATAATAGGCGTCGCGGAATCGGCACGCCAGAATTCATCGTTTTTTTGTAAATGCAAAGCATTCTTCAGCGAACTTCAGCGACATTGAGCGTATTTATTTATCTATCTATCTATCTATCTATCTATCTATCTATCTATCTATCTATCTATCTATCTATCTATCTGTCTATCTATCTATCTATCTATCTATCTGTCTATCTATCTATCTATCTATCTATCTATCTATCTGTAGCGAGAGAGGAACACGGGACGGCGGCCAACGTGGTCGTGTCGTTTTCTCGCCACTTTATTAACCAGGGCGATTGCCGAAGCGGAGCGTCGGCGGCTGCCACGTCCGAACCACCAGGCACGTGAGCTCGATTTCCACAGCTCGCGCTTCGAGCTGTCGCATCAGCTGCACAATAGGCGCAGCGCGGTGGCTAGAAAAATGACGATGATGATGAATGGCGACGATGATGACGCTACAGATTACTCCCGCCCCCCTCCCACATAAGTGAACCCGGAATGAAAATAATGAGAGCGTATATACAAGCGCGTTAGGTTTGCAAAACGAAGCAAGGTCCGTGAGCAGTCCAGGTCATCAACTGGAAGGGACAATCGGCAACCAGGGGGTCTCTGGCGGGCGACACTGGGAATAGCGCAGCGGACGAGGGTGGCTACGCAGGCACGCTGTTGGAAGGAGAGGGCGAGGGTCGTGACGAAGGGACACTTTTGTCGATAGCGAGTACCAACGACAAGGTGAAAAATGGTCAAGGGCCGAGAACACACACGGGCCATTTCGGTGCGGTCGATTGTCGCGCGCACTCGGACACTGATGCTTAAAAGATGAACTGTAGCATGAGCGTAGTACGGCCAGTCCAGAGGGTCTAGTGTTACTTCCTTGTTGGAGCTGGTGGGAACGTCGACAGAGAGTGCGGTCAACCCTAGTAGTGTGTTTGATTGATTGATACGTGGGGTTTAACGTCCCAAAACCACTATATGATTATGAGAGACGCCGTAGTGGAGGGCTCCGGAAATTTAGACCACCTGGGGTTCTTTAACGTGCACCCAAATCTGAGCACACGGGCCTACAACATTTCCGCCTCCATCGGACATGCAGCCGCCGCAGCCGGGATACGAACCCGCGTCCTGCGGGTCAGCAGCCGAGTACCTTAGCCACTAGACCACCGCGGCGGGGCCCTAGTAGTGTGTTTACCGTGCTGGTACCGTCGCTTCCGGTGGCACATTACCGGCTGCGGCGGCCGCCTGGTCGGCCGAGTAGGGTGCAGATAAGTTGGAAACGGTGCGCTTTGGACCGATAAAGTGCGACATGGTTTACAGTGATAACGAGCCGGCTCAGAGGGCACTGATAGATTGCTTTTTCCGACCTTTGACGACGCGTAACGCGTAGGTGTGCGCCGATGAGCCGTCGCATTGTTCGAGCTAGAACCGACGTTTGGTTATGCGAGATCGAGCGGCGGGTATGTGGCGTCACAGTTGTCATGGGCCGTCGACGGCATTGAAATGCTCAAGCACGCGCACGTAGTGGTAGGCGGATGGTTCAACTGCGCATCTGTTGGGGCTGTTATGACCGCCATCAGTAGGCTCCATGCTGTCGCTGAGAAGCGTAGCCGGACAGCGTTCCCACGCCTGGAACCCAGTTTTCTCGGAACCAGCGTCCAGAGATGACGGGGGAGCGGCGCTCTTTTAATCCTCAAACAAGTAGCCGACTGGCCAGCTGCCTATGCCCACCAGATATTGTCCCTGCTAGCCGGAGGATGAGACGTCGTGTCGCCACGACGCCGTGAGCCGTTCCAAAGAGGACAACAAAGACAGCGTCTTCCTTGGAAGAAACGGCGGCTGCCGCCACAAAGTGCCCTGCTAATTGAGCGGACAGATTGGCGGGCCGTTTGATGTCTGCTGTCTGGAGCTTGGGACCCCTCGACCAGTGACACACACACGACAAGGAAGAGCCCCTCTGGCGCCACTTTGCAGTGCAGTGATCACGACTCAATATTAGATGCTCACGTGGGCAGTGCATGCTCGTACCCCTCGCCTGTTGTGTGTGTGTGATTGGTGTTCTACTCAAGAAGGAGGAGCCCGACAGGGCTTATAAGGACGCCGCAGAGTGCGGGACGTCGCTCTGAACTGTGTAACGGTTCAACCAGCACGCTCGTGGTTTGTGAAAACTCTCAACCTTTCTATGCTGTAAATATTTGTGAATAGTGCCATAAACCCCGTTTTGTTTTCGTATCCTCCAACGACCTTCCTTCGACCCACAACAATCTTGTAAGCGGTCGTTTCCTCAACCCGAAGCTACACCACGCTACCACGAGAGACCGGGCAGCCCCCGATCTGCAACAGCGGGTCCTCAGAGCTGGGACCCGCAACAACTGGTGGCAGCGGTGGGATACGAAGCTACACCACGCTACCACAAGAGACCGGGCAGACCCCGGTCCGCAACAACTGGTTGGCAGCGGTCGGATACGAAGCTACAAGTGACAACAACAGTCAGCCCAAGGGAAGCAGCTGGCTCGAGACATGGATCACGTATGGGTGAGTGCTTGGCTTTTCCTTTGAGTGAACCAGGTTCTAAAAGAGGATTAAATTTTAGAACTGGTAGTTAACTTTGCCGGAAGACTCAGTTTCGCCGTTTCGGAAAGTTGTTTTGGAAGTAGCGAGCACTCAGTACGATCATGGACTTACGGGAGCTGCAGAAGTCAGACTTGTTACTGTTGTGTGAGGAATTGGGGATCGATACAAAGTGTTTGGCACGAAAACCCGTAATCATTCAAGCGATTAATGATTTGGGGGCTGATGAAGAGGAACTAAGCGAAGAATGGGACCTCATCATCGAAAGAAAACTAAGAGCAGCTCAGATGGAAGGAAAGAGTGGAGACGAAAGAGAAGGCCTCAAGAGAAAGTTTTTCAAACAAGACTATGAGTTGAGTATGAGGTTGGGACCCCAGCAAGGAGTACTTCTCAAAAATGAAGCAGAGTTCGAGATGTCTAGGTGCAAGCAGCCATATGAGGTATCATGGGATATGGGCCTGTATCTAAGACTGTTTGAACGAAAGTGTAGGCAACTGTCGTGTGAGCGAGACACGTGGTCTCACAAGCTACTCACGGTTCTGCCCTGCGAGGCAGCGGATGTTGTTGCGCGACTCAGTGAGCGGCACGCGAACAACTACGAAAGTGTTAAAGCAGAGCTAATCAGAAGATTTGGAAATTCTGTTAGCAAAAAGAAAGAAAGACTCGCACCGGAGTCTGAAAGCGAGGCGCGTCGCAAAGCGCCGGAAGTTGAGGCGCCTCATAAAGCGCTTGAAACAGAGATCGCGCCAGAGAAAGGCCTGCGTATTCTAGAATGCATCAAGATAAAGTATGCTGAAAACGAGGCCGTGGCCGGTCTGGCAGCAGGGATGATGTCGAAAGACGCTCCTTGCGTGGATGGGGAAGGTTCCAGCAGGCCTAATGGGCCCAGTAAGGAGCTGAAAACCTTCTTCGTGCCTCAGGGGCATGTTTTGACATCGTCAAATGTAGGCATGGGTAGTGCAGTGGCTATCGGAGAGGACCCAGCTAATGATTCCATTGGCGTTAACAAAGATAATTTGGCCCGGCAGTCCGTCGTAACACCGAGTTCAAAATGTTTGAGCGTGGAGGAAAATGTAGCGCGAGCTCAAACGAACTTCCCAACCCCTCTGATCCCGACGCGACATGATGATGGCATCGAGAAAGAGGGGGCAAGCAAACATCGCCGAAAACGACAGAAGCGGAAGCGCACCGCACTGCGTAAGCCTAGGCCAGGTCCCACGCCGTCCCGCGAAAGACGAAAGGGTAGGCCACTAATCCGTTTAAGGAAACGTCAATGCGGGCGTTCATGGAGGCACAAGCGGCGAGCCAGGTGTGGAGGGGAAATGGGAGGTGCGTCAACCCAACGAAACGCGCGGTTCATTTCGACGACTTCGGGAAAACAGCCTTGCGCGAAGGGTCAAAGTCGAAAAGACACAACAGCTAAGTACTGCGTGGGGGCGACCACAAAGACACTATTACCCATGTTTCCCCCCTGTTTCTGGCGTCTCTTGCACAATCCTGAGTGGAGCCGGCCTAAATGCAGAATGAGGCGTGACAGCAGGACACAGCCTAGCGGTTGCACGTTTTGTAGCCTCCGGCGTGCTCGAAATCCGCCGGGACCGCGACCCCATCGTGTGCGATTCAAGCGAATCTGATTGAGAATTTAGACAAAGTGTGAGGAATTAAGCGTTTTGGTTAGTAGTACCGTGTAACTTGCAACGCTTTTGGAATGGGAGTAATTAAAGAGCTCAGGCGAGCCCAGTGGTTTTTTTACTCAGAAGCGTTTGCATAAGCAAGTAACTTTAACCAAATGAACCTTCAAGAAAGCAGCGTTTGTCTCCTAAATTTGGCGATGTTTTCTGCCAAGAATAATTGATTGAGTGATCATATGAGCAGATCAAGCTTTCTCCAACCGTTGAGGTAGACCGTTAGATCACAGCTTAGGTTAAGCTTTTGGGAAGCTGGTGAGCTTTATGTCTCAGTGGTAGACAATTATGGGCGGCCGTAAACAAAGACGGACGTTCGGACAAAATTAGCGCTCGCTGAATCCGAGTTCCTGACTGATGCTCTCAGCGGGACAGAACCGATAAAAGTAGTCAGCGATGAAAAAGAGCCTGCTGTTTTATATCACGACGACAGTGGTATCAAGCAAAGCTGCGCTTTACTTGCGCCAGAATTTGGGCTCTCGTGAGATAACGTACTGCGCTTCAGGAAAGGAGTGCGCTTGCATTGTGTAGGCCATTCATCAGTTGCAGTGTTATCTCAGAGGTGCTAAATTTAAAGTAGGGATTGATTGATTGATTTGTGGGGTTTAACGTCCCAAAACCACCATATGATTATGAGAGACGCCGTAGTGGAGGGCTCCGGAAATTTCGACCACCTGGGGTTCTTTAACGTGCGCCCAAATCTGAGCACACGGGCCTACAACATTTCCGCCTCCATCGGAAATGCAGCCGCTAAAGTAGGGACAGACCATTTTCCCCTTACTTGGCTGCAAACCGTGACATCAAAGAACAGTCGCCTTGTGAGGTGGAGCTTGATTCTTCAAAAATATCATTTTGACATTAGGTAAAAGAAGGGCAAATTGAATGGAAACGCTGACGCGCTCAGCCGCTCTTTCTCAGTCATTCTGGGGTGCTCTTGATGTATCAAAATTGATATTTTAGTTTTTTTTTTTCGTGCAACTTATAATGTAAAATATGTAAGGTAGCACGTTTGGTTTCTCAGCGCAAGTGAGTCCTAATAGTTCTGAGTGTGAGCTTTTTGTTAAAGCTAGTAAAGAAAATTGGTTTGCCATCCCTCTTTTGGCTTGGTTTGTTCGAAGGGGGCCGAGTGCTTGCTTGTACATGTGGTCGAGTATCAGAGATGTTGTCGAAGATTCGGCAATCACCCGGACCATGCCACAAGCGACGGCCAGTTCCTGGCGTTCAACTACTGACCCTTTCGTAGTCCCTGCGAGCAGCAGTGTTGACTGCTGCCCTCCGTGACTCATCTGGCGAGGGGGATGCTGTTATGACCACCATCAGTAGGCGCCATGCTGTCGCTGGGAAGCGTAGCCGGACAGCGTTCCCACGCCTGGAACCCAGTTTTCTCGGAACCAGCGTCCAGAGATGACGGGGGAGCGGCGCTCTTTTAATCCTCAAACAAGTAGCCGACTGGCCAGCTGCCTATGCCCACCAGGTATTGTCCCTGCTAGCCGGAGGATGAGACGTCGCGTCGCCACGACGCCGTGAGCCGTTCCAAAGAGGACAACAAAGACAGCGTCTTCCTTGGAAGAAACGGCAGCCGCCGCCACAAAGTGCCCTGCTAATTCAGCGGACAGATTGGCGGGCCGTTTGATGTCTGCTGTCTGGAGCTTGGGACCCCTCGACCAGCGACACAAATACGACGAGGAAGAGCCCCTCTGGCGCCACTTTGCAGTGCAGTGATCACGACTCAATATTGGATGCTCACGTGGGCAGTGCATGCTCGTACCCCTCGCCTGTTGTGTGTGTGTGATTGGTGTTCCACTCAAGGAGGAGCCCGACAGGGCTTATAAGGACGCCGCAGAGTGCGGGACGTCGCTCTGAACTGTGTAACGGTTCAACTACCACGATCGTGATTTGTGAAAACTCTCAACCTTTCTATGCTGTAAATATTTGTAAATAGTGCCATAAACCCTGTTTTGTTTTCGTATCCTCCAGCGACCTTCCTTCGACCCACAACAATCTTGTAAGCGGTCGTTTCCTCAACCCGAAGCTACACCACGCTACCACAAGAGACCGGGCAGCCCCCGATCTGCAACAGGGCATGCACGGTGTGCTCCACCTGTGGTGAGCCAGGCGTGCGGCCCTCGGGATTTCTTGACATCGTCAGAGCATCATGCACGTTCAGCCGTGCATGCTTAGGGGCTTGAAATTCTGTAGGATACATCGAGGATGATGTTAGCAGGTGCTTGCAGTCCACGAGGTTTTAAGCAGCAGGCACCGGTGTGCAGGGGAAACTGATGGCGTTCAGTGTCACAGCGGGCTCTGGGTCCACAGTGTGAGTGGTGTCGTGGGCCTCCACAGGTTCCGGGACAGGCGAGGAGTCTGCAGGAAGGTCAGCTGGCCCAGCTGAGGTCGTCGAATCGCCCGGGACAGACAGTTCAGCTGACCAAGTCTCTGCAGCGAATGCGACGGTGCACGGTGCAGCGGCCGGTGTCGAATCTATGTGGCCAGTTGCCGGCAGGGGAATGGTTGGGACTGGCTGTGGGGCGAGAGGCATCCTGGAATGTGATGAGCTAGGTGCAGTTGTGTCATTTTTGGGAGGAGGAGCATGTTTAAAGCCGTAAAACTTGAGCACGGCATCTCGCAAGTGATCGTACGGGCGAGGGCTCTAGGAGAAGTATGTGAGGTGGTGTTTGAGGTCATGTGGAAGATGGTATTCTAATACCAGTGTGGCCAATCCCCCATGTGGGTATGAGTCAAGATCCCCTAGGAGACAAGACAAGACAAGACCTCGTACATGAGCTCTTGGATCCAGATGCCGTTGTGATACCAGGCCGCCGCAAACTCCTCGAACCACGACTCTAGGCGAGAGGTCCGGAACGGGGGCAGTGGCGGGTCGAATTGAGGCTGCCAGGCTTGTGCTTACTGGAGCATGGCCACGTAGCTCGGTGGCAGTAGGGCAGCGCCAGTCGCTTGTTCGTGTGTCCGTGGTCACCAATGTAGCGAGAGAGGAACACGGGACGGCGGCCAACGTGTTCGTGTCGTTCTCTCGCCACTTTATTATCCAGGGCGATTGCCGAAGCGGAGCGGCGGCGGCTGCCACGTCCAAACTACCAGGCACGAGAACTCGATCTCCACAGCTCGCGCCTCGAGCTGTCGCATCAGCTGCACGAGAGGCACAGCGCGGTGGCTAGAAAAATGACGATGATGATGAATGGTGATGATGATGACGCTACATATCTATCTATCTATCAATCAATCTATCTATCTATCAATCTATCTATCTCTCTATCTATCTATCTAGCCGCCTACGACATTTAGCTCTCCTGGCCATTTCGCTAATGATATCGACAACAAAATTGGCATGGCGTAACATGACTGTGTGACGAGCGTAAGTGATTATTCATAACATGAAAATTATAAAATATATGCCATGAATGTCATGACTTATCATATACATTTCATGGTCTTGCTGCTCTTGTGGAGGTTTCATTCTCATGACACAATGCAAAACTGGTATGGTATGACATGACTGCATGGCGAGTACAAGTGACAGACCCTAACTTGAAAATCATGACAAGCGTGTGATGTGACAACATGACTACATGTCACAGTCATAATGCGCTCATAATATATATATATATATATATATATATATATATATATATATATATATATATATATATATATATATATATATATATATATATATATATATATATATATATATACAGAGAGAGAATGTAGACGGAGCTTTGTCTCTCGGACAAAGCCACTTTATTGTTTACACAATATTTCGCTTACAAAGCGAGCTTCAAGCGGCAACAGCAGTTATTTTGGTATTGTAAAATGGTGATTTACTGTTGCAAAAGATATTTCTTTTCTTTTTATTGTCCAGTTCATATAGGCACCTTATACGGCCAGCATTTGTGAATGATGTTAATTCTTTTTACGTGCAAAACGCACTTTTACCACAATGCCATGCACACATGCTGCGAGCAAAGGTTCCCAGCTGGTCTGTTACAACAATGCGATCATTTTTCTTCTTCCGAAGAATCGAATAGCACATATTCTTAGAAATACAGCGCAAACTTGCGAAAACATTATTTATGGTTACCGAAGTTCACACATGTCACGTCGCGGCCATAAAGAGCAGATAGTACTGTTGTTCGCTGCGGTTGCCTTCGTTGCATTTGAAACGACCTCCACGTGGCGTAAGTAGCCAGCATAGTTAAGATACTTACTCAACAAGGCAAGAAATGCATGTTTACACACGGGTTCACAGGTAGAGAGAACACTTTCGTGCGCAGAATGTCTGGATTTCACTCTGTGGCAAAAGCATAGGAGCTTAGATTTGCATAAGACTACTGCTGACTGACTGTTTTCAACTAATTGCGTGCACGAACGATATTCACACGCTATATTTGCAGTTATGAGGCCCGGTTTATGACAGGTGCTAATCAGAGTGTTCCCTTTAACAGCGGGTGGTACTGTACATGGTTTGGACAACTGTTTTCGCAGTGCCAACATGAATCATGTAACATAATTTTCAATTCAATAACCGATGCGAATATTCTCGTTAACCTCCCCGTATTTCTTTCTTTCTTTTTTGTACAGCACATGCTTACGGTTGTGGGCCGAACCAGGAAGCAAGGTGTAGTGGCAAACGCAATACCCACGAAGCTTACTGCGGAAGTGACGGTATGAACGCCAATCAACAGAGGCCGTCACAATGCCGTTTTCCTTCGGGTCTCACATGCGTCTGCATCACCGGCTTCTACAGAAGAAAACCTGGTGATTGTCGCCCTTGCGTCCGCGTCGACATGTGCAATTAGTGCGCTTCGCCTGTAACAAAAAGCCGGCCTCCATGATCATACTGCAACTTCGGTTATTTGGTCTTCGTAACATTCCTTGTATGGCCCCGCCACGCTGGTATAGTGGCTAAGGTACTCTGTGCTGACCCGCAGGTCGCGGGATCGCATCCCGGCTGCGGGGGCTGCATTTTCGATGGAGGCGAAAATGATGCAGGCATGTGTGCTCAGATTTGGGCGCACGCTAAAGAACCCCTAGTCATCGAAATTTCTGAAGCCCTCTACTACGGTGTCTCTCATAATCATATGGTGTTTTTGGGATGTTAAACCCCACATATCAATCAACATTCCTTGAATGTCGCAAGGTTGTTGCGCCCTGTTAGCAACCAAGCTGTCGGAATTCATTCGCGCGAGCAGTGGAATAAATATGGCAACCACTCCTCGAGCATTTTGGTATTTTCTTTTTAGGGGCGAAACTCCTTATAGCGGCACCCGTTCGTCCCTCGTAGTATGTAACAAGTATAACATTTTGACCTTCAAGGTGGTGCCGGTGAGAGACTTCTTCTGTGCGTTGTTGAAAAATAGAAAAATAGTGCTCAATGTACATGTCAATGGCTGCTAATGGGGAATGAAAGAAAGGAGCATTCAGCTTTTAGTTAACGCGCAGGCTGCGATTACCATTAGCAGCCATTGGCATGTACATTGAGCACTATCTGACAAGAAAGGGTTGCTACGTTATACTAGCTGGGTGTAATCTCCTTAGCTTTAGAAAGGTTTAGCGAGCGTTGAGCCGCAGTGCCATGAATACAATGAACTTGTATATACCATGAATGAACTCGAGGTGGTTAAAAATTGGAAGTAAATACGAAGCGCAAGCCGTAAGAATGTAAAAGCCGAATTCTCCGCCTCTCATTTCCCATTAGCAGCCATTGGCAGGTACATTGAGCACTATCTGACTGAAAAAGCTTGCTACGTCATACTCGCTGGGCGTAACCTCCTTGGTTTTCGAAAGGCTTAGCGAGCCTTCGGCCGCAGTGCCATGATAGAGTGAACTAGTATATACCATGAACTCGAGGTGGTTAAAGGTGGGAAGTCGACCCGAAGCGCAAGCCGTAAGAAAGTGTGCGTGTGCCACCTCTCGTTTAGTCCTTGGAATGTCCGCTGGTTGGCAGTGCTTCTATATGGGGAATATATGATGAAAAGATGCGAGATGGTGGTACTTGGAGTGGTAAATAGATGGACGAACGGACACATAGACGGATGCATGGATGGACGCATGAACGGACGCAGGGGCGGCTGCATGGACGAACGCAAAGACGGACGCACGAACAGACGCACGCACGGACTGGCTGATGGACACATTGGTTGTCACACTGACGGACGCATGGATGGACGGAAGCAAGAACGAATGGACGGACGAATTCTTCGCCCCACTCTCCATCATTCACTCCGTGGATATGCTGCCATTTTTAGTCATTACCATAGGCCACTTCACACCATTTTGTATTTTCTCTGCACCGTTATCCCTATTTAGATATGAAAATACGGTGGAGGCTATTTTTTTATTTCACCTGTTCCAGCCCATTTATTTTAGAGACAAAGCTCCTTAGTTAGGCATTGGGTCGTTCACTCCTCTGTAGTAGTAGTAGTAGTAGTAGTAGTAGTAGTAGTAGTAGTAGTAGTAGTATGTAGCGCCATCATCACCATCATCATTTCTTCATCACCGCGCCGCGCCTCTCGCGCAGCTGATGCTAGCTCGAGCTGCGCGAGGTTTAGAACGAGCTTCTGGCCTGGTAGTTTGGACGTGGACAGCCACCGCGGCTCCTGGAATAAAGTGGCGAGATCGGCATGGCCCCATCGGCCGCCTTCGACGTCATCTCACGTCTCTCTTCTCTCGTCGCTACATTGGTGACCCGGAGAACACGCCCTTCGCCGAGCGGCGCGCGGCCATGTTCCCGCAACTCTGCCCGCCAGTGCCACCGTTCCAATCGACCTACCCCAAGGTATGGTTCATGCAGCTCGATGCCGTTCTGGCGCTGAATGGCGTCACGGACCAGCTGTAGATGCACGCCATTCTTCTCGACGCCCTTCCGGTAGAGTTGCGCCATCTCGCTGCCACTTCAAGCACCAGCCCGCAGCCTTACGATGCCCTCTGCACTGCGGTGCTCGCCCGCAGCGGCAACACATACTGTCCGCTTCCGTTTACCCGCACCAGGCAGGTTTCCCCGGCGTCGCAGAGCAAGCTACGAACCGGTTCGCAGCCCTCCATTGACCGCTACCTCGGTACCCCGGCTTCGACTACTTCTACACCTGATCCGGTCGCAGAAACATCCACTCCTGCACCTGATCACGACCGCGAGGTAGAACACTCCACCACTGCGACTGACCTTCCCTCCGCGAGGTACATTCCCTCAGAGCCCCCGTGCGGAGCTTCATCACACGTACCTGCCACCTGCACGTTTTCCACGAAAGCGACGGCACGCGACACCGTGGCCCTCGCCATTTCCGCGACCACCAGCTCAGACGTCTCGGCCTCCTCCTCGCCGCAGCTGCTGGTCAGCTCCTCGACGGTGCCCCCTGCCGCTCCGCCACCTGCCACTGGTGCCAGCAATGGCCTGCCGGGTGCCTCGCCACATTCCCCTCGCACCTCCCCGGCCAGCAGCCGACCACCCTTGGCGTCCCCGCTCCCCGCCCCTGTCGCTGTCTCTGTTTCGTGGTCTACGACGGGCCCAAGCGCCGTGCCTTCAAGGAGCCAGAGCCTGCCCTCATCGTCGGCGTCGACACCGGCAACCACCAAAGCAACTGCCACCGTCGCCCCTCTGCCCGTGGTGCCGCAGCAGGCACCTGCGTCGAGACCCGGCGTCGCACAGGTGGTTTCGGCCAGCCCCAGTCCACGCACCTCTGGTGCCCCCCGGCTCATCCAGCCGAAACAGCCACAGATCCTGCCCAAGCTGTCGAGAGGCAGCGCGAACATGACGACGCCTTCGGCAGCGGCAAACACCCGGTCCCAGTCTCCCCGGGCGGCCCAGCACAAGGCCACACCGCGGCCCGCGCCTGTACAGGCGCCGCATCCTGCGACCACGGTGCAGCGCGGAGCCGCGATGGGGCTCAACATGGGGAGTCCGCTGCTCATCTGGAACCCCGCGGCAGCGCAGCCGGGCATGTTTCCGGCTGGACCTGCACAGGGCACTTTCCTGCTGAACCAGTACATTCCGGGCCTGGGCCACCGCCCGATTCTGATACAAGGCGCACTGGGGCAGACCCAGAGCTCTCTGGGACAGATACAGGGGGTCCAGCTGGCCCTGCGGCCACCCCATGCCACGGGTCTGACCCTGGGACCTCAGACGGGGCCCAGGCCCCATGGGGGACATCCAGGACCACCTGGCACCCCGACGCTTGTCATCCGACAGAACCTGGGGCCAAGGCCCAACATCTTTCTGGCACCGCCACGCATGATGTCGCCCCCCTCGTTTGCCATAGTCCCGGGACAGCCACGGACGCTGCAACAGCTGCAGGCCATGCTGCCCACGCAGACCATGCTGGCCCAGCCCACACTGGGTGCGTTCCAGACAGACCAGCACCAATCCCTGGTGCAGATACCGACGTTCACCCAGCCGCAGATACTGGCGCAGGACCACCATCACCACCACCACCACCACCATCATGGGGCCCTGTCGGGACCTCTAATCTCGACAGGCGGCAGTATAGTGTCCTCTGCACCCAGCGCCAACATTGTTACCCACCGTCCTGTCATGACCTCGCGACACACGTCCACTCTCGACCTGTCCGACCAGGTCACCGTGAGACCCGCTTGTCGGCTACCACAGTGACCCGGCACTTCCTCCTTCGTCCCTTGCACTTCTCCCAGAGTCGCCCACCGGAGACACACGCTTACCGATGGCCCATCAACGTTGACTACCTGGACTTTCCAAATGAACACTTTATGGATTGTCGTTCATGTATATAGCTTTTATCACTATCTTTTTTTCATATGCCTTCAAATCGCGCAAAGCGCTAGGGGGGGAGCCCTGTAGCGCCATCATCACCATCATCATTTCTTCATCACCGCGCCGCGCCTCTCGCGCAGCTGATGCTAGCTCGAGCTGCGCGAGATTTAGAACGAGCTTCTGGCCTGGTGGTTTGGACGTGGACAGCCACCGCGGCTCCGCTTTAGGCCTGGAATAAAGTGGCGAGATCGGCACGGCCCCATCGGCCGCCTTCGACGTCATCTCACGTCTCTCTTCTCTCGTCGCTACAAGTAGTAGTAGTAGTAGTAGTAGTAGTAGTAGTAGTAGTAGTAGTAGTAGTAGTAGTAGTAGTAGTAGTAGTAGTACTAGTAGTAGTATGTAGTGTCATCATCACCGTCATCATTTCTCAATCACCGTGCCGCGCCCCTCGCGCAGCTGATGCTAGCTCGAGCAGCGCGAGGATGAGAACGAGCTGACACGCCTGGCGTGGCGGACACTGGTAGCCGACGTGGCTCCGCTTCAGGCCTGGAATAAAGTGGCGAGATCGGCACGGCCCCATCGGCCGCCTTCGACGCCGTCTCACGTCTCTCTTCTCTCGCCGCTACAAGTAGTAGTAGTAGTAGTAGTAGTAGTAGTAGCAGCAGCAGTAGCATTAGCAGTAGCAGTAGCAGCAGCAGCAGCAGTAGCAGTAGCAGTAGTAGTAGTAGTAGTAGTAGTAGTAGTAGTAGTAGTAGTAGTAGTAGTAGTAGTAGTATGTAGCCACCTCTAGTTTGAGTTGGTCAGTAGATGGCATCGTGTGTATATGTCCTTGGGAATAATGAAATAAATGGCGTTGGTGGTTTTCAAACCATATCCACGGAGTGAATGTTGATGAGGAGGGCGAAGCATCCATCTGTCCGTCCATGCGTCAGTTCATGCTTCCGTGAGTCCATCCGTGCCTTCGTCTGTCTGTCTTTTCGTCCATGCTTCCGTTCGTCCGTCTGTCCAACCGTCCGTCCATGCGTCCATGCTTACATATGTCCGTGCGTGCGTCCGTCTGTCCGTCCATCCATGAGATCATCCGCGCTTCCTTCTGTGAGTCCGTCCGTTCATCTGACTGTCCGTGCGTTCATGCGTCCATCTGTCTGTCCGTTCGTTCGTGCGTGACTTCGGCCGTCCATCTGTCTGTCCGTCCATGCTTCCGTCCATCCGTCCGTGAGTTTGTCCATGCGTCCATCCGACTGTCCGTCCATCCATGCGTCCGTCCGTTTGTCCGTCTACGACGCACGGACGGACTGACGCACGGATGGACGGACAGACATATGGGCGCCCGTACAGACGGACAGCCAGAAACGACGGGCAAACGTACAAACGGACGGAACCACAGGCGGATAGACGTATAGACAGACGTACGAACGGACAGGAGCATGGGCGGACAGACGCATGGATGGACCGACAGACGAACGGACAGAAGCACGGATGGACAGACAGGAACGACGAGCGTACAAACGGAGTACAAACGGAAGCACAAAAAGATGGACTTACGGACGGATGGACGGGTGGACAGAGGGACGGGCAGAAGCCTAAACGGACGGACGCTTTACCCCACTGTTCACCATTCACTCCGAGGATATGCTGTGGTTTGTCTTCCTTATATAATTAGCTTGTCGACATCATATGCATCTCACTTTGTTGTCTTTCTAATAATTCGCTCGTTGCAGACATCATATACGTCCGCACAATTGTTGCGAATCAACGCAACGTTTTTTAGTAGTAAACATGATATCAAATCATGTATCACAATGGCACGAAGCCTTGTTTTTTAGAGCAATGCAAAAAACAATTGTTTCCATTCATTCATTCGTTCATTGATTTATTCATTCATTCGTCTATTGTGGTACGATTATACTTCGCGTGTAAACACTTTTAACGTTATCGCCGCCACTGTTTTCGCACACATGTTTTGGCTACAGTTATTTCCCCGAGAGTTGTTTAAACCTGGAACAATTTACACGGTTGTGCTCGTCGTTTGGCTAAGTCAAATTTTATAGAAGCGATGTAAGGAAATACTTCCGTTTTGATTGTGGTTTTCTACGCCATCTTCTTTAACTGTTTTTTTCTTTAATAAATATACTCTCCATTTGTGCAATAAACCTGAAAACGGCTGTAGTGTTTGAGAGCTCCTGATTCGTCAACGGGTCTGAGCAGATAACTGTGGTTCTGTGTGGGCCGTTTTGCGTGTTTGCATTACTTTTACTTTATGAATATGTACCTACTATGCCCAAATGTCCTAATGATGTTTTGTGCGTCGTTTTGTGCTCTGCATCCCTTGGCAGGCAGACAGAATACGGAGGTGGGCAGGGGAAGCACGTGCTCTATAAGCCACCTTTGGCTACGCCTTTGTTCCACAATAAATCACTAGATTGAGGTACAGCGACGCCGACATACATATAATAACGTATACTTCAATGAATATTTACAAGTACAATCTTCACGTTAATTTTGTTTTCCGAAAATTTTCGCACGCGGCTGCATGACTCCGACCTTCTTACAGCACGTTATCACCGCTCAAGGATGGGGCGACGCTGATGGTGACGTCCATGATGAGGTCAGCGCCATTGCATAGGCGCTCGGCTGTGCTCATGTCCAACACCAGGCCGTCTCCGCTCCGGTCGGTCTCGGTCTGCGAGTGCAGGTTCCGGGTCCTGGCTGACCACGAGAGCCGGTGTTCGGCGCCGCGCAGTTCGAACCGGTACAGGAAGCGTCGTGCCTCCTCGCTCGACCCGATGAGCAGCACGGCGCCGAAGAAGCGGTTGCTCGAGGCCCTGTTGTTCCTCTTCCTGAGCATAACGACGAAGTCGCGGCCCAGGCACGTCTGCAGCGCCATCCAACAGAAGGGCTCGACGCGCCGGAAGTTCGTCGCCGTCACGACCACGTTCTCGCCTGTACGTTAATTTGCGCGGAAAACGAGCACTTAGTTAAAGGGCGTGTTCACGGACTACATGTGTCCTGCATGGTCTACCTGCTTGTATTATTACGAAGTCATCATATAAATAGCAACCTAATCTGCAAGCCTGGCCGTTTGGCAGATCTTATATTGATTGGATCGACTTCAACTAGGACTCGGTTTGGGTTTTCGCTTGATTTGCTTGGCTGCAAGTGTGGTCTGGTTGGTTTTATCAGCCGGTAGATTGCTTGTAAACCGGTTAATTGGTTCAGTTTTGGTTGGTTAGTAGAAAATTGTCATAAGCAAGCCCACCACCTTTCCGAGTACAGGCTGACGTATTGATGGCCTTCAAACAAGTCGGTTGCCAGTTGAATTCTCTGTCTGCCCATTCGATCAGCCGCAGACAAACGGTCAGTCGGCCAATTATTGGGTCGTTTGTTCGTTAGTCCATCTGGTCTGATTTACTTTGAGTCTATGCGATATCGTGTCTTTTAGTTTTAAGCTAGTTGGTTCGGTCGTTTGTCAGTCCGACGTACAGACCAACTGTGGACCCTGCTCCGTCATTAACTTAGCCGCGACCGACTTTCCAACCGTGTGCGGGTGGATGGTCGATACACTAGTCGTCTGTTAGTTGGCGGGTCCTCACGGAGTTACTGTGGTCGTCGATGGTCATATAACGCACCTGACTGACCAACCGATCATCCGTCCAGAGTGGGTTGGTCATCACACTGCTGGCATATCTTTCCACTTATCTGGCTGATTCACAGACCACCCAAGGCTTACTAATTGGTTGGTTTCGGTCAGGTTGGGTTATGGATTAGGTTGGCCAGTTTGCAGGATTTCTCAGACAAAGCTGCCCATACACTCAGTTCATCAAGAAACGCTAAATAATGAGCATGGTGACCGGGGTTAGTTAAGCACGTCCCGCCAATGGTCCCGCAATAAAGGGTGCAAGAACCATGCAATTTCTTTAACGGCTACAGAAGAAATAATTATGCAAAGGCATCGAATCAACTTAACTTTGCCAGCTTCAGGGAGGCTCGCAGCATATACCTTTCAGAAATTAAATTATATTTGTGAAAGAGAAAGAAGCGAGGAAACAGAGACCCGAGAAAGCATTTAAAGAAAACCACACACGTCTGGTTCTGCTTCCATGTTTTCTTGTGCTTGACTTGGTATTCCCGTCAATTTGACTCAAATACCTCGACTTTCTTCCATCGTTTGTTCTCGCTTACATCCTCAAAAAGGTACACAATGTAGAGATATCCATATCCACGGTTACAGAAACGCCTCCTAAAACAATTAGGCCTGGCACGTGAGCCACGAACGTGCTGCCCTCTCCCCTCCGAATTTCCCTTCTCCTTAGGTACGAAGGCGAGCGTCGGCTGGTCACAACAAAATGCAGGATGCACGGCCTCCGAGGTTTTGCGCTGGCAGGAGGCTCCCAATTGAAAAAAGAACGACGTTCCAGGCGCAGTTTTTCTATGAGACGTTGGAGATATCGCGCACGCTAATTTCCTGAAGACTCGACCAATGTTAAGGAAATTCGTCTCCGATAATATCTTGCGAAGTAAATTTTGCAAACTTTTCGTATTATTCGAGCAACTCATCCACGGCACCCTATATTAGATTGCAAACCGGCCGAGGAAAGGTCAAATTTGCAAAGTAAATACTATCCTACTCCTGCTACATGTGATACATATGGGGTTCTCGTAGCTCTACCCAGATATCGGTGTAAGAATAATTCTTACAGCGTGGACCATGCTCGAAAGATGGCTTCCGTTGGAGTCATTGAAACAGCGCTATTGTAAAACCAGCATGGGGGGGACGCAACGTATGCATGTCTCGTTTATATCGCTGTGCGGCTTCTTTCGTTATTTATACACACAGACAGCCCTTCCATGCTGTTATCACATTCAAGCAGAATAACTGCATTTGTTTGTATTTAAAGCCGTTATCGTGGAGTTCAAATACCTTAAGAAGCTGCATCCATGACGTCATGTGCAAGCTACATAGACGTAAGGAATGCTTTGCACGCAGCAGATGGTTCATTAAGTCACATACTAAGTGGTTGTCCCAAACAGCAGACCTTAGAGAACCTCTCTGAGAGCGATGGCGGAAAACGGTGCTTAGCTTTGATGTACAGGACCGATCTTAAACCTACACAGCATGACAGAGAGGCTACCAGAGGACAGGGCCCTTCGTCCTCCATCTAAGTGGTCTGGCCTGGACAAACAACTAGCAAGATCTCGAAATAAGGTTGTCTCGCTCAGTCATTCGTTCTATCTCGCTTTCTTTCTCGTACTACCACTGCGCATCAATCTGTGTCGTCTGTTTTTTTATGTGAACGCATTTCTTAGTCGGACGACGTCAGGCATCCGGCGTTGTCCGTGGCGGTGTTCGCGCGCCGGCAGGTGTTATCTCTCCGCTCTCACTCCATCTCACATAGCAACAGCTGCGGGCGCACGCGCTTATCCTCGCCCTTAGCAACCAGAGCATGAGGTGCGGGAGTGTGCAGGAGAGGGTAGGTGCAGTGATTAACCGCTCCTTCTCTCGCCGTTCACTCGCTCTTCCCTGCGCTACCCTCCCGTCCGCTCGCGCCTCGCTCTCGACCATTCACTTGCTGGGGGCCTGTGAAGGCGATGGCAGAAGTCGGTGAAGGCGAATGTCTGACGCCAACGGTACCCTCTCTCCGCGCAAGAAATGCATTCGTATTTCCTCATAATTACCTTCGGAAAAGTGGGGGCATTTTTCCTTAACCTGCAGCGCATACCGAGCATGAAGACCTCTAAAGCCTGCAATAACTGTCAGCCTCGTGAAATACGGTGCGGTTGGCTTTCATAAATTACAACGCACCAGGTTATCGAGCTTGGCGCTGTAAATGTGCGCACAGTCTGTGCGATACTCCACCTTGTAATCTCGGAACAAAGTCGTGCGTGCCGAGAACGTGTCCCACGAGCCTCTGCAGCGGTCCTCGCCACTTGCAAGACTTCCTGCCGAGCACGCAGCAACAGGGCCTGGATTCCAGCGCACAGAAAGCAATCACGCAAAGCCCGTTAGCGCGCGTGCAGGCAATTCAAGCTCTGCTGCCAGTGAAGTACTGAACGCTTACGCGGAAACGCAAACGAGCGGTTTCACCGGCAGAACACGTGGTACAGCAGTGCGCAAGAGCTATAAGCAATTCGTTCATTTGCGCAGCTGCACATGTGACTCACGTGATAGGGCACTTCTTAAGGCCCAGCCAAGTTAATTCCAGCGTCTTTGAGCTGCGTAAGAGCCACAGAATATCGTGTACACATCCTACATGACTGGTCCAACTTCATGTCGATGATATATAGTGTACTTCGATGCGTGCGCAAGCGGGAGTCAGGGCGCCCTGCTGGTGGGCTCGCATTGACCGAGTCTCCAGTGTGTCAGTGCGTTTCGTTTTCCACGACACTCGTGTGCTATCGCAGTGCGTTAGCAAAAACGAGCGCGCAGCTTTCACGTTTTGCTGCTACCGTCAGGAGCGCTGAGTGCATTTAATTGCACTGCGCAATCGTGCCGAGATTGCCGGCGGCACCGCGCAGCGTCTGTGCGTTGTCTTTTGGTGCAAACAATACCTACTGTATAGTCATATATGATAGCTTGTACGCCTAGTACAGTTTGGCAGATATATCACCAGTTGCATGGGTACCCCCCCCCCCCCTTTGACGCACAGTGGCACATCTTTATCAGATAAAAACATCCGGTAGCTTGAATCCCTTCTCCGACTATTTTAGTGAAATATGCAAGCATTGCCGATTTACCAGGCATACTTTCTCGCTTACGCACACGCAACTGTCGAAATCCCAGTCAATAAAGTTAACATACCTGCAAACAGGCGTTACACAACCGTCGCCCTTAAGTCTACAGTGCGCTTATTGACGGCACAAAGCGTCACTCCTCTCATTGCGATGACAGACGATGCACGTAATCGCACATGCTCTGCAAATGCACGGCGCTGCTCGATGGCCAGCCTCTCGGCATAAAGAAGCGAACTTGTCAGCCCCGCTTAGCCCCACCATCAGAGATCATCATAGAAAGAATGTGCGAGAGATATAAGGCACGTTTGTGGAGTGCCGTGCATGTGCCTCAATAGCGTGGTCTGTGGAGTCCAGGAAAATTATCGTCGCGGATCGTGGGGTCGTAGGTTTGACTCCCAAAGACACGACTTTTCTCATAGTATTTTCTTTCTCCTCCGTACGCTTCTGTTTCCGTGGCGGAAATACGCCACTGAGATCTTGGCAGAACCCGCCATACACTAATTTTGTGTTAAAATATTATTGATCGAAGTAACGAGAGTGTCTCCTTCTGGTTTAATTTAGTACCACAAGATTGTGTCAACAACATCGCCACTGCTGTGTCTATCCACCATGCATGCTATAAATACACTTATCTTGTGATAGTTGAGCTGACAAAGTAAGTGACCGACAAATCAAAATTTGTCGCGCTCTCTTCAGAACAGATGCTTGTCCACTAGGACAATATGAATGCGTGCTCCACAGTAACGTTTTTAAATAAATGAAGTAATGAGCTTACAGAGTGACATAATTCATAATTGGACCTCTAAGTTCTCTGAAACATGTCGTCAAGGTTGTTGCCAAATTGTAAAAATCACGTGCTCATCTCTGTTTTTGAGTGTTATTCAAACGTTCTGTCCGTTTATGTTTGTCCTGTACCTCAGCAGTATCATGATGTGTCTAGGGCGCGTCACACTTCCTGCAAGCTTTATGCAGACTTTAATCTCTGCACCTTTAGCGAATAAGTTAGGTGAAAAAGTCGTCATGAGAATGGTGATCGTAATGATACAATGTAATAAATATGTTAATAGCCATTACGATAAACAAAACATTCATCGACGATTACGATAACGCATGGCGATAATTTTGAGCGCAGATGTTTAGGCGTTTTGATTTGCGATCATGTGAAAAAAATGCTTATGCTTCGGTGGCTCACCCCTATAGATTCGCGTCAGCGGCGTTGAGTCCCTGCACGAGCAGCTTGTTTAGCAGCAGCGACCGACGACGCACGTACACCCTAAGTAGCGTAACGCATTCATCAGAAAGAACTGGCCGACCCAAGTTTGTGTATATACAGGTACACAGTTTACATCACAAAGAGAACGCCGTGTGTAGGGTGACTGGTGCGAACAGGTTCCCGCAACCCATTTCACACCAACAGCCTCAGATGGAGAGTCGAGCGACTGCCTCGCTAACCGGGAGACCACGGAAGGTGGGCGTGTTCCACAACAGCCGACGCACGACGGCGCACGCTACTGTGGCGCCGCCGTGCATCACTGCGCTCTGAAGGCTTGACCCCACGTATCCCTCGCAGCGCGTCAAGGCGAGACTTCTTTACGCGGCGACACGCGGGAATGTGGGTGCGTGGCTACGCGAAGCCGCAAGCTCTCTCTCTCTCTCCGTATGGGAAAGTGCTCCACACCACGTCCAATGGAAGCGCGCCGACGCGCTGCGACGGATAGGTGGAGTCAGGCCTTAAAAGATGAACTGCGACGCGACTGCTTACCCGCGCTCGCAGGAACTTTCATGCCTCTTCTTTTCAGCGATCAGCAGAGACGTCGTGCAACCCTTGGAGCGATACTTGCAGGGAAACAACGTGGATTCGGCCAGCTTTTCCAGCGCCAAGTTTCTGTTGTTCCCTGAACGCAAAATAACAGTGCACGGGTGAATCTAAGATACGTTGGGCACGTTCTGTGTTCTTTAATTATAGAGCCTCAACTACAAAAACTCAAAACCAGCTGCACCCCAAGTCAAGTCCCTACGATCTGCGGAGCATCGATTGACCTATGTTTCCCTTGTGTTTGTAATGTTTGCTTCCCCTTTTGTATACGACGGATATGCTTGTCTACGGCGTGCTTTTTATTTTCTTCAAATTAGTGTCAAAGTTACTACAATACAGTTAAAATAATACAATATGGGTCCAATATACCTTTCCTGGCTTCATTATCTGTCAGATTTCACTTATGATACAGTCAATATACGACAGTTTCCACCATCGCTTAACCAAATTTAGCCAACATTAGTGAAAATCAGCAAATACAAACAAAATTAGTCGACAAAGGAGCCTTGTCGATAAACCGTTAGCTCTCACGGAACCCATGACACACTACCGATGACGATTATCGATTACATATAGTTGATAACGTCGTCGCTTCGTTTTATCGATATATTGATAATTTTGTAATCTTACTAATTTTGCTACTGTCAATGCTATTTAAATATTTGTGTCTAAATTGCGTAGGATATTCTATTTCACTTTATACTGTGGGGCCTCCTGCCTATCCTTATCATGCACATCGTGCTGTGAATAAAAATTTTTGATCGAGTGATTGAAAAGAATGGCGGGAACCTTCTAAAAGAAGAGAGGCGTTGAGGAAGTCTGCGGTTGTGTGCACCGCTGTCAGAACTGCTTTCAACGTATTACTTAAACGCAAATTTGCAGTGAATAAAGATAAAGACAAAAATAAAGAAGGTACGCTAAAATAATCACATTGTTCTTGTCGAAGGCGACAGCCACATTCCTTTTCTTCTCAGTCGATGTTTTGATCCTCCACCACCACCTGCCGAAAGCTTACTTCAACTGGGATAATTCTGCACTGCCTCCAGGATTAGAGGCTTTGCAAGTTTCCACGCCTAACCTAGTTTCGCTTGGCCTCCGTGCTCGGCCAGCCTATGCCCAAGCGACGATGTCGTGTGATTACGTCATCACCACGCCACAAGTTTTGGCAATCTGTGGCGTCTTTCTAAAGGGAATAAACATTTTTGGGTGCAGAACCTTTCGACAAAAAAAAATCAGATAAGTCGGTCCACTCTGTAATATCTGAACTGTCTTTCCGAAAAGTTCTGCGCACAAAGAAAGTATGTTTCTTTAAGAATGCAAGATCAGCCAGTCCAAGTAGCGAACTCACTGTGACGTCACTATGGCGTCATACCGGGACGACATCAAGTGGTGAGTTTCGACATCACTGTTGTTGATGCCGCCGACGCCATAGGTGAATTTTTGCGTTTGATGAGGTTTTCGCATTTTAAAAGACTTGTTTCAAATAACTACAGGTCTTATTTATGCATTAAATATTCATTTATGCATGGGCATAATTACTCAACAACGTTGCTTGTCGAGCGAGTTGGAACATGTCGTTCATAATGGTATTGAGCGCAAACGCAAGACAGCAGACAAGTGTCTTTCACTTGTCTGTTGTATTGTGTTTGCCCCCAATACTGTTATGAAAGGCATAACAATTGCGCTTGAAATATGCCTCCACTCACCTTTGGGAGCACGGCACACCGGACACATGGTCACGTTCTTTCGGCAGGGGGCGCACAGGTGATGACCGTTCTCGCACTGCATGATGGGAGGCAGCGCGTAATTTTTGCAGACGGGGCACTCGAGCAGGCTGGACATTTGCGAGACGGACGTCGTCGTCTGAGCTCGGGGCGGGTCGAAAACGCTGGTCACGGAGGCCATGACTTCAGCCGCTGGTTGGACCTGAAGGAATACTGCGTAACAACGCACCAAGATTCGTAACGAAGGCCGATCGCGCACATCAGTTTCCGAACCATATTATAATGTTATCATGCAACACAGCGAAAGAAATTTCGGAGGCGTTCCTGATCCTTGACTCAAGTGTTTGGCGGGGCGTTAACACGTTGTCTTTCGAGTGTGCCATTGTGTATAAGATGGGTTAAGTTTGTGTTTCATCACGCTTCTGAAACGGAACTAAGATCCGGAACCAGTGCGAAAGAACGAGGACCTAAAAGGAATGCACACAAAACGACTGGCGCCGGACTCCCAAACCAACGTTTTCATAGAAAAATCACCGCCTATACGTCGTCACTAAAATAAAAAGCGTCAACGCTAAACAAATATTTTTATCAGGAAGTGATCCACGCCAGGCCAGCACGCCGCTCATGTCCTCACATCTTACCAGCTCTTAAGTTGTGAAATGGCCCAACACGGATGCACTAAAAGCAACGTAGTCAAATAAGTGGATGCATCCGAGTGTTATACAGCACTCACGGATTGAAACAGGACAGTTAATTCTCAAGTATACGCGCTTACTTTCATTTTCACCGTCGTACCGATGCTGCCGTTGGGGCAGCATCGGTACGATTTCTACTCTAACAGATAGACCAGAGCCAACATTTCCTTTAGAGACCAGATTCGTCGCAATGTGACGTAGTTCTTTGGAGCCATCAGGCATATAACGATCCTTATACTGAAAAATAAAATTGATGTCTCAACTAAATTTCAATCCATGAGTATACTGTACATCAGACCAGGCCTTCTGACGTCGCGCTTTTTATAATAATAATAATAATAATAATAATAATAATAATAATAATAATAATAATAATAATAATAATAATAATATTAATATAATGTAGAGAGGAAGAAAAATATGTGCCGCAGTGGGTCACGCCTTGAGGAAGAGGAGCCGAGCGCGAGCTGTTGCCCCGAGCGTTGTGTATCCTGCGTCGGTTCCTGCCGCCCGGTTCCCGCATCAATAGACCTGCTGTGCAAGCACTGCTTGTGCCAATAAACCCCGTTCCAGAGTGGTGGAGGTGCGGGGTAACTCAACCTGGAACTCCGCAACCGGAAACTACCTGCCATCCCAGACATGGCTGAAGAAACCATCCAGCAAGGTACGACCCAGCCTCCGATGGTCATCGTTCCCACTGCGCTACGCGTACGCGATCCACCTTTTTTCGACGGTACTGATGAGCAAGACGTCGAAGATTGGCTGTCGACATTTGAAAAGGTAGGCGCAAGCAACAAGTGGGACGACCCTTCGAAGCTGCAATATGTACCCTTCTACCTGAAAGAGGTGGCTAGTCTCTGGTTTAACAACCACCAGTCGGAATCTGCCACTTGGGGTGCCTTTAAGCTACGCATTGCCGATGTGTTCGGTCGCCCCGAGGTACGCAAGCTCCGTGCCGAACAGCGCCTACGGGGACACGCACAGCTTCAAGGAGAAGGCTTCACAAGCTACATCGAGGATGTGCTCGACTTGTGCAAGCGCCTTGACCCTTCAATGATTGAGGCAGACAAGATCAAACATATTTTGAAGGGGATAGACGACGACGCCTTCCAGATGCTGCTGGTCAAGGGCCCACGTACCGTGTCCGAACTCGCCACTCTTTGCCAGAGCTTCGAGGAGTTGCGCAAACAACGAGTCATGACACGGCGTCCAGCGGCTACCGATGAAACTCTCGCGGCATTGAGCCTGGGTGGAGACCACAGCGCAATAATGTCCGAAATCAAACGATATGTGCGCGAGGAGGTGGCCCGACAACTTTCGTGCCTGTCGTATCTACCGGCAACGGAACCCTCTTCTGAGCGTCTCGCGCCCGCCATCAGGCAGGTAATACAGGCGCAGGTCTCTGAGGCATTGCCGTCCGTCTCTCAGACAGCACCCGTCACCGCGCCATTGACTTATGCTGCTGTTGCTGCTACTCCACCACGACTTCCGCTTGGGCCGACTCCCCAGCCTGTACGAGTATCAACGACGCCATTTCCAGCAACACAACAGCGCTATAACGGAAACCCTTGGCGCACAGTTGACAATCGCCCGATCTGTTACGCATGCGGATATCCAGGTCACGTGGCGCGCTTCTGTCGCCGGCGCTTCGCAACGGGTCCGGCTGCACCTCCGAGGTACCCTGACTACTCTTTACCGGCCCCGTACAACGCGCAACGAGAACTGCCACGTCAATGCGACCGACAATCAGTGGAACGCGACCTGTCACCAACCGAACTAGACCACCGCCCTGCTGCCGACTACCGATCATTCGGTCCCCGTCGCTCATCCTCACCACGCCGCTACCGTTCTCCGTCCCCTCTGCGTCGCCGACCGAACCCTGTAGAGACGGAAAACTGACTGCCGCAGCTCCGGAGGCACGAGCTGCGAAATCGGCGCATTGTACAAGTCCTCGCCCGTCCCCCACAAACGTTCTGGAAGTGTTTGTTGAAGGTATACGAACTCTTGCGCTTGTTGATACGGGTGCCGCCGTATCTGTGATGAGTCAGAAACTCTGCCGTTCGATACGAAAAGTAACGACGCCACCTTCCGACGTATTGCTGAATACCGCGAGCACGCAACCTATTCGACCAGTCGGAGCATGCACGGCGAGAGTAAACATTCAAGACGTCCTGTACCACATCGAGTTTCTCGTGTTGGCCACTTGTGCCCACGACATGATACTTGGATGGGATTTTTTGTCACGCCACCACGCCGTAATTGACTGCGCTCGCGCGCAGGTGGAATTATCTGTGTTTTCAGACGCGCCATCTACCGACAATGAGTGCACTCACCTGGGCAAGCTTCTTGTTGCTTCCGACGTTGATGTTCCTCCTCTTAGTGCCATCGTTGTCCCCGTCAATCGCGCTGAATTATCCGGCTCTACCGTTGCGTTCTCGCCATCTGACGTTTTCAGTCGCCGCCACGGTACGTCTCTGCCATACGCCGTTCTGCCACCTCACCAGGATACTTCCGGAATCGTCGTTTGCAATCCTAGCTCATGCCCTCTCACCTTAAGAGCTCACGAAACACTGGGCTATGTTCATTCTGTTGATGACAACGTTATTGTGCCTATTGAGTCCCACGACCCTGGCCAGCAACTTCAACTGCACGCCGTTACTCCTCTTTTCACGCCGGATGACAACCCCTCGGATATCTTCAATCGTTCCATCGACAGCAAGCTTCCTCCAGATCAACGGGACCAGCTAATGACCCTTCTCCATGAATTCCGAGATTCATTTGACCTTCCTCAAAAGGCACTGAGTCAAACTAACACCGTCGCTCACACAATCTACACTGGAACGCACCCTCCTTTGCGGCAACGCCCCTACCGCGTATCACCCAAGGAACGAAGTGTAATTGCAGAACAGGTAGATGATATGCTTCAGCGCGGCGTCATCAAACCATCTTCTAGCCCCTGGTCTTCACCTGTGGTGCTAGTGAAGAAAAAAGACGGTTCGATTAGATTTTGTGTCGACTACCGGCGACTGAACAAAATTACCCGGAAAGATGTATACCCTCTTCCCCGCATCGACGACGCTATCGATTGCCTACAAGGTGCCGAATTCTTTTCTTCGCTGGACTTACGTTCAGGTTACTGGCAGGTTCCGATGGCAGAGTGTGACCGTCCCAAAACAGCATTCGTTACGCCGGATGGCCTATACGAATTCATGGTTATGCCATTCGGTCTGTGCAATGCACCTGCAACGTTTGAGCGAATGATGGACAGCATTTTACGCGGCCTTAAATGGCAGATATGCTTATGTTACCTCGATGATGTTATTGTATTTTCTCCTGATTTCCCTACCCACGTCGACCGTCTGCGCACCATTCTTCAGTGTCTTACCAAGGCAAACCTCCAGCTTAACCTAAAGAAGTGCCGCTTTGGGGCTCGCCAACTTACGATACTTGGTCACGTTGTGACAAAGGATGGAATTTCCCCCGACCCAGACAAACTTCGAGCCGTAGCAGACTTTCCGAAGCCGACTTCACTCAAAGAACTTAGGAGCTTCATCGGCTTGTGCTCGTATTTTCGTCGTTTCGTCCACAACTTTGCAACAATAATAGCCCCACTTACACAACTACTGAACGGTCCAGCTAATCTTTCTAACTGGACCCCGGCATGTGACGAAGCTTTCCTTACACTGCGCCGCCTACTTACGTCCCCACCGATTTTACGCCATTACGACTCAAGTGCCCCCACTGAAGTGCACACAGATGCCAGTGGCGTTGGTCTGGGAGCAGTACTCGCGCAACGAAAGCCAGGTATTCCAGAGTACGTCGTCACATACGCAAGCCACGCACTCACGAAAGCGGAGATGAACTACTCCGTAACTGAAAAAGAATGCCTCGCAATCGTTTGGGCGTTAAGCAAGTTTCGTCCTTACTTGTACGGACAGAGTTTCGACGTTGTGACCGATCACCATGCACTTTGTTGGTTGGCGTCGCTAAAAGATCCTTCAGGTCGCCTTGGACGTTGCGCTCTTCGACTACAAGAATTCGACATTCGTATCGTCTACCGCTCAGGACGAAAACACTCTGATGCGGACGCCCTCTCACGATCACCAGTGAGATCCACCGCAGACCTGCATTCGGACACCAACTTCTCCATCGCTCCCATTTCCGTCAAAAGCATGTCGTCTGAACAGCGGAAAGACCCATGGATAACATCTCTCCTTAACATTCTTTCCGACTCTTCAACGTCTGCGTACCCACGCGCTCTTCGCCGCCAAGCCACACATTTCGCGATACGGGACGCGCAACTATACCGCAGAAACTATCACGCGGATGGTCGTAAATGGCTCTTGGTTATACCACGCCACATGCGATCTGATGTCTGTGCGTATTTTCATGCCGACCCACAACATGCTCACGCTGGTGTGTTAAAAACATATCAGCGGATCTGCCAGCGTTACTACTGGCGTGGTATGTACACTTTTCTACGAAAATACATTCGGTCTTGTTCATTATGCCAACGACGAAAGACAGCTGCTCATTCACCCGGATTATTACAGCCTCTACCGTGTCCGGCGCACCCTTTCGACCGCGTTGGTATCGATCTATATGGTCCCCTTCCTTACACTGCCATTGGAAATCGATGGATCATTGTCGCCGTCGACCATCTGACGAGGTATGCTGAAACAGCTCCACTACCTACGGCTGGTGCACGTGACGTAGCCAATTTCATTTTGCGACGCTTCGTACTGCGTGACGGGGCACCACGTGAACTGCTAAGTGATAGAGGGCGTGTCTTTTTATCCGAAGCTGTACAACAACTCCTTCAGGCATGCCGCACGGTGCACCGCACCTCAACAGCCTACCACCCGCAGACCAACGGTCTAACTGAGCGCTTCAACCGAACGCTAGGAGACATGCTCGCCATGTATGTCAATTCCGACCAATCAAACTAAGATGTCATTCGCCCATTTGTGACCTATGCGTACGACACCGCGACGCAGTCAACCACAGGCTTCTCGCCTTTCTTTCTTCTACATGGGCGTGAGCCATGCTCCACCCTTGACACCATTTTGCCGTATCGTCCCGACGTCTCAGAGTTCAGCCCTCTTTCTGAAATTTTGCACCACGCTGAAGAGTGTCGTCAGTTGGCCCGATCATTCACCTCGGACAAGCAAGCATTCGAAAAAGACCGCCACGACCGCGACCAGCAAGTCGAGACTTTTGCCGTCGGCTCGCTTGTCTGGCTTCGACTGCCCTTCCACTCCCCAGGTCTGTCCGCTAAGTTTGCCCCCAAGTTTCACGGTCCTTATCCCGTCGTCGAACGTCGATCTCCTGTCACATACGTGATCGAGCCGGTCACGCCATCTACAGACAGGCGACGCCTTGGTCGTGAGACTGTCCACGTGAGTCGTCTCAAGCCATATCACGACCCACTCCTAATATCATCACCTTGAGTTGCCAGGATGGCTCGTCTTCGTCGCCGGGATATTGTAGAGAGGAAGAAGAATATGTGCCGCAGTGGGTCACGCCTTGAGGAAGAGGAGCCGAGCGCGAGCTGTTGCCCCGAGCGTTGTGTATCCTGCGTCGGTTCCTGCCGCCCGGTTCCCGCATCAATGGACCTGCTGTGCAACCACTACTTGTGCCAATAAACCCCGTTCCAATAATAATAATAATAATAATAATAATAATAATAATATTAATAATAATAATAATAATAATAATAATAATAATAATAATAATAATAATAATAATAATAATAATAATAATAATAATAATAATAATAATTTTGACGGCTTCTGAATCCCAAAATAACGATACGTTTATGAAGTAAGCCGTAAGAGAAGGCTCCGGTAATTTCGACCATCTCATATTGCGCACTGACATCGCACAGCCCACAGGATTCTTATCATTTCGCTTTAATCGAAATGCGGCCTTCGGGTCAGCAGCCGAGTTCTTCTTCAGTGCTTTTTTGTCAGTTCCACTCAATAGTATACCGCGAAACAAAAGAAAGATTTTAGCGAAGACTCTTCGAAAGGACTCCCTTTTTAAATAGCGAAGCGCTGTGCTTCGATAAACCCCCAAGTTCCCAATTTTAAAACAAACTGTCCGTTAATGCGTTCGGTCAAAGGTTCTCTGGGTGGCTCCGATCTTCTATAGCTGTCTACATCGGCGGTGCTACGAACAGCACAGGGACTGAGCGCCCGGCTGAAAGCACAATGGCACGGAAGCAAGAACTCCATTTAAGCCTATTGTTTCAGTTTACATTGCTATTGCTCAAACGTGCTTAAGATGCGGTTCTCCTAAATGCTCGCCATGACCCCAATCACCGATATTCAGGATGAGCACGTTGTTCAGTGTTACTAAATACGCATGAAAACGCCGTCCTCACCTTGACGTGGCGTCAATTTCGCACTTGTTCTTGTTCGCCTATTGCCCATGGCGCCTACCCACTGCGGGGGATCGGCCAAGAATGGAGTGGTTTTATAAAATAATGTGCAGTTTTACAATATAATGCAGGTTATATCATAGAAATATCACGGATGATCCAGCAAATGTTGGTGCTTGATCTAATGCATATAAATATATAAATGCTGAGATAGGTCAGGTCCGGTTAGGTTAGGTTAGGCCATACCTTGTCTTGTCTTGTCTCCTAGGAGATCTTGGCTCATACCCACATGGAGGATTGGCCACAATGTACCTCATAATAGATCATTTTTTACAACGCTTGCTAAAAAAATAAAGAGAAATTAGATAGGAACAATAATAATGTTCCTTTGAAAAAAACGTGAAAAATTGCAGCAGAATGCGATAAACCAGAATATATAAAACAAATTAACGAAAATGAGGAAGGGGGAGAAATAATTGGATATATCTGGCAGTACCACTAGCAGCGTATCCTTCCGGTTGCCTGAATGAATTTATGTAGCGCTGACAGAATAGCACTGCGGCCCACACCCAACTAACTGGCTCCAAACGATAATAGGGTGGATGTATTGACTGGCCATTCGAGCATATTAATCGGTCTTTCAAGAATTATTCGGCGCAGTGAGGCGAAGCGGCGGCATCTGAGAAGAAAGTGATGTATTGTTTCCGGTTCATTGCAAACTACACATAGTTTAGTTATTGAAAATCCTGATTTGTTGAGATAAAAATTTAACAGAGGAACTCTACAGCGTCACCTCACATTGACGGGAAAGGCATTTTGCGGTGTTCCATGTGAATTGCAAGTGCCGAAATTCTTCAGATTGTAGAAGCGACGTTTTGTTGATTTTTAGGATTAACAGGCGTTTGAATCGTTCGGCAGTAATAAAAGGAAACTGTGGAGCTACTATCACCACCGGGAAATTTGAAGATGCCGAAGCGAGCGAATCATCAATTTCATTTAGTTTAATTCCAGCATGCCCGGGGACCCAAATAAACCGAGCTTCTGATAGGCTATGCGGTACGAGAGACCAAAATATCCTGAGAAGAGGAGACTTCTTTGCGGACCTTAGATGTGTACATACAGACAAAGCATCCGAAATAATAATAGCTTTTGATTGCTGATAATTTAGTTTTCCAAGAGCCAATGTAATAGCCAGGAATTCTGCAAGATAAATTGGTGTGAAGTCAGGCAATCGGAGCGCAAAAGACCAATTAAGCTGATAAGAAAAAATACCTACTCCAGCCTTCTGAAGATTTTGCGTTGCGTCCGTCGAAATTACTACGTATTTAGGAAAATGACTGAGATGGTCTTGAAGGAGGCCCTCCAGAACATGCTTTGGAAGTAATTGGCATTTTTCGGAAAAATATCATCGAAAATTAAGTCAACTGGCACCGAGCATTGGGTTTGGGGAGTTAAATTCCGGAGGGAAACGTGAAGATTTGATAACAGAGACTCGACGAAAATGACTTGGGGCCTTTGATAACGAAACCACGGGCGCTGAAAGAAAGAAACTGGATGTTTGATGAAAACTGTCTGTGAACAGAAGAGCGGCGCATCGTAAAGTTTTAAAAATGTTTGCACAGTAAGCTGTCGAAATCTAGCATCAAGTGGAATGATTCTAGCTTCCAAATAAAGCACGCTATTCGCGACACACCTAGGTAGCCCGAGACACAGCCGCAGGGCTTGCCTTTCTAGCAATATAAGAGGTCTTAATTTGTACTCAGCACTTCCAGAAAACAGAACGCAGCCAAACTCCAGCATTGGGCGTACGTAAAGTTTGTATATCATAAGTAACGTATCCCTGCGCATCCCTGAATTCTATTGCAAAACTGGCGGAGCAATCCTACGGCGCTTTCGGTGTTTGATTCTATTTGTTGCGGCCAATTTAAATTGTCCACGTAAACAATACCAAGATATTTTAGCGCTGTTACTTGTGGAATCGGATCATTTCGATAATGCAGTGAAAGAAATACGGGAACGGATAGAGAGAATACAAGCAGAGCATATTTGCTTACATTAAGTGAAAAAGACAGCCCGCCAAGCCATACCTCAAGCTCACTCAAATATGACTGTAAGATTTGATACAAACTATTGATATCTCGGGATGACGAGAAAAAAGCAATATCATCGGCGTAGACGTAAAGAGGAACATTTTTATGAACGGGAATAGATGATAATATTATATTAAATAAAAGAGGTGACAGGACTGATCCTTGCGGAACACCTCTCGTTTGCTTATATGAGGCAGAAGTAATTCCCTCGTGGCAACAAAAGAATTGTCTCTCAAAGAGAAACTCCTGAACCCAAGATATAATGTACTTGGGAACCTCACAGTCCACTAATCTTGAAATTAATGTACTGTATTCCACACTATCGTAGGCTTTTGCGATATCTAACGTGACTAATGCAGAAAGCTCACCAGATACTTTTGCAAGGCAAATTCGGCTTTCCAAATCAACATGAGCCGACCATATAGAGCACCCCTGTTGCACAGGCAAGTGCGAACCTATCTCCACAAATGTCAAGGTTTTGGTTCCGGTTTGGGAACGTGTTCTCTTGCCTCGGCCCGCTAGCGTTGTGTACAGCTTGTTCTATATAGTAATGAAAATAGTTCCATGAGTGTTCACCTGGATCTTGGCACTGCAGTTAATATTGTCACGACGCAGACACAGCAGGAGTTCGATATAGAAGAGCTCACTTTAATTAAAAATGAAAGGCGCTCGGAAAGAGGACCGGGCAAGAGCTTCGTCTTCCTCTCTGGCTGTGCGAGCTCTCCTCTGCAGGTTGAATGCGGCATTTGCCTCCCTCCAGGAAGAGCATCGACCCGATGCTCGGCTACAGTATACGCGGTGTATCTATAGTTGACGTATTACGCAACTGGCTCACTGCAATATGGCTTCATCCGCACAACGTGTACGATTTCAGATTTTTGAGCTCGCGAGGAACTGTCAGGGATGACCTCATAATTCACGTCACTTAGGCGCCGTATAACATTGTAGGGACCAAAGTACTTCTTCAGTAACTTTTCACAAAGGCCGCGTCGGCGAATAGGGCTCCAGACCCACACTTTCTCGCCAGGTTGATAAGTGACGTATCGGTGTCGCAGGTTATAACGTTGTGCGTCGTAACTCTGCTGTCGGGCGATTCGCACGCGTGCTAGCTGCCGTGCCTCTTCAGCTCGTTGGGTAAAGGCTTGAACATCCGTGTCTGTATCCTCGCAGTCGTGCAGCAGCATGGCATCAAGCATTGTCGTCACTTCACGGCCATAAAGAAGACTAAATGGCGTGCTCCGTGTAGTTTCCTGCTGCGCCGTATTATAGGCAAACGTCACGTATGGTAGAACGTCGTCCCAATTTTTATGATCCACGTCGATGTACATACTAAGCATATCAGCAATTGTCTTGTTGAGGCGTTCTGTTAAGCCGTTGGTTTGTGGGTGGTAGGAGGTAGTTTTTCGATGCGCTGTTCCACTCAACTCAAGCACTGACTTCAGGAGCATAGCCGTGAAAGTGGTACCTCTGTCTGTTATTATAATTCTAGGAGCGCCATGCCTCAGAACGATATTTTCAATGAAAAATCGTGCCGCTTCTACTGCGGTTCCACTTCATAAAGCCTTTGTTTCTGCGTAGCGAGTAAGATAGTCCGTAGCGACAATTACCCACTTATTTCCAGTATGCGAAGTCGGAAATGGTCCAAGGAGATCCATTCCGATTTGTGCAAAAGGCATGGTGGGCACTTGAACTGGTTGCAACAATCCGGCTGGTTTTAAAGGTGGCGATTTTCGTCGTTGACGATCGAGGCACGTGCGGACGTAATGCTTTACAGTGCCTGAAAGCTTCGGCCAGTAGTACTTTTGTTGGATTCTGGCCAATGTACGCGTGTATCCGAGGTGGCCGGAGGTTGGCTCATCGTGGCAAGCGCTCAGGATCTCATCGCGAGTGGATGTCGGGACGACAAGTAAGTGGGCATTTCCGCTGGGGGCAAAGTTCTTCTTGTATAGGACACCACTGCGCAAGCAGAATGATGGCAGGCTCCTTGCAAATATCTTGGGAACGCTTGTAGACTGGACGTTAAGAAAATTAATAAGAGGGAGCAACTCACTGTCTTCTTTCTGCTTAGACGAAATGGTGACCGTGTCGACGACTCCTAAAAATGCTATGTCATCATCTCCTGAGACATCATCTTGCTTTATAGGCGACCTAGATAAGCAATCAGCATCAGAGTGCTGTCGTCCCGACTTATAGACGACCGTCATATCGAATTCTTGTAGGCGTAAGCTCCAGCGCGCTAGCCGATCGGATGGGTCCTTCAAGTTGGTCAGCCAGCAAAGAGAGTGGTGGTCGCTGACTACGTGGAATGGACGGCCGTAGAGGTATGGGCGAAACTTCAGAACTGCCCATACTACAGCAAGACATTCCTTTTCCGTTGTGGAATAATGGGACTCGGCACGGGAAAGCGTCCTACTTGCATATGCAATCACTCTCTCGGCTGAGTCTTGCCACTGGACGAGTACAGCGCCTAAAGCTACGTTGCTGGCATCAGTGTGGATCATGGTTGGAGCGTCCTCGTCAAAGTGAGCAAGCACAGGGGGTGTCTGCAGGCGCTGTCGTAGACCGTCAAGTGCTGCTTGTTCCTCTTCTGTGCTGCTTGTTCCTACAGTGCTGCTTGTTCCTACAGGTCTGGTGCATCTGTAGACAGATGTCACGCCAGCCGGAGAGACCATCTTTAAGAATGCTTCAGGACTAATGTTAGTTGGAACATTACGAACAATGCCCTTCACGCAAGCAAGATGAGGGGGGATAAAAGCGCGAACAGCAATGAATGAAAATCTCGTGGCGGCCAGTAAGTCTGTTAAGTATTGAATATTTGAAGACCTGCATAGTATGCCAGTCTTGCCGAAACGCCTCACCTCCGGGATGTCCAGAAAATGACCGCTTATGTGGCGAAGTTCTTCTTGGAACACCTCCGTTTCACTCAACCGAATGGCTCCACCATCAGTGGGCACAAGCGCGACAGGCAAACTGCTTACGCCGTTTTTGAGGAAACACTCCAGTGGTACCGATTCAACAGGACGACTGGCTGACCAGGGCGAGCCCTGGCCGGGGCCGGAGACCGGCATTGATGGCTCCTGAAAAATCAGCAAAAAGAAATTCTACCACTAATAAAGAACCAAAAGTGATGAGTGTGGCCGATCTCCTTTCACAGGCCGTGCAATCGAAAGCGCCAACTACTGTAGGAACGATCGCCTTCTTCGCTCAGGCCTTCTTTGAAACTGCCTATATGTGGGCCATACCTGTGCCCACATATAGTTTTTCTCGTCTTCGTGATGCAGTCGCTTTTCTTATACGCCACGCGCCCATTAGAGAGGTGGTGATGATGATTCGTAGAAGAATGGTACAATCCAGCACGGAGGATTGGCCAAGACTCGTGCGGAAATATAAATTGTGAAACACAAAATACAGAAATGAAAACGTAGAGCGAGGAGAAAATGAAGGCAGAGCATATGTGATGAAGATAATCTTTGGGGAAGCAAAAGTGAGTGTGATAACTTTAGTGTCCTTCTTTGTAATACATGAACGAGTTAGTTTGTATTGTTAAAGTAAATGGATAACGTGTACGCAACCATTCGAAAGCTGGCTTAAAAGAAATGGTTACGTTAAGAAAACGAGCACAAACTGAGAACCAAAACGAAAGTTAAGTATAAAACAGCGTTTGGATAAAAAGATGGGTGTAAAAGTAATATTATCTATTTTTAAGACACATTCCGATTAATATGTGCTGTTTACCGTCACGAAACCACCGTATGATTATTAGAGACGCCGTAGTGTTGGGATCCAGAAATTTCGACCACCAGGAGTTCTTCAACGTGCATCCGAATCTGAGCACCTGTGCCTATATACAGCATTTTTGCATCCATAGAAAATTCATTCGCCGCTGACGGAATTCAATCCCGTGACCTGCGGGTCAGCAGCCGAGTACCTTAGACACTAGACCACCCCGGCAGGGCAAAGGACACATTCTGCGAAGCGGCAATAATTCAGTCTTAACGTTCATTCGACGGCGACCCAAGTCTAGGATCTATAAAGTTCTACATCTCACCCATTCCGATTCACCCTGAGAAGATAGAAAGAATCAGCCGAGACGACCGTCATCTTGTTTTCCAAGCCTAATATGGCTATAGACAAGTTCTGCGTCCGTGTTGGACTACCGCGGGGTCACAAACACACAGCTACCCGAAATAATGTTTAAGAATTTTCTAAACGGTACTTGATCGCATTATTTTCTAGCCTATTCTAGTTATGAGTGCTTTGTTTGGGTAAGCTACAAAGGCGGAACGCATTCATTCACAAAGCTTTATTATTAGTGTCTGCGAAGACAGTAATAATAAAGCTGCGAAGACAAGGGGATTATTGTGACGAAATCAAAATGAAGATGGTATTCTCTACACCGTGGCAGCTCTGTGGTGATCGATTTGTTCAACATCCCTTTTTAAAATTAAAATATCTTTCCTCATATTAACCACTGGTTTTATAGGCCATCCACCGCCCGTAGTGGGTAGGAGCAAAAATCAAGGTACAAGTGCCGTAGCACAAGCAAGTAAGGCACCCGCCCACAAAATTGTTTGTATTGTTTGTATCCTCTAATCCATGGCTCGTACCCACTCTGGGGCATTGGCCAAGAGAACATATAGTCTCATATGGACGATAACTGCATTATTGCTTACAACGAAAAAAAAGGGGGAGGGAGTTGTATAGTGAAGACAGTATGTTCAAAAAAAAAAGAAAGAAACCAAAGATTTAGATAGTGAGAAAAAAGAATCAACAACAAAGTAGACACTAATAGCTACAACTTGATCTTGGGAGCCGACCAGACAGCTGGTCTTGCCAAACCCGATTAATTTGGTATGTCACGAATTTATCCTGAATTGAAAATTACTTTTCGACCCGTTTTCTTGAGTATCTGTTAACGTGGGCTTTATGTTGAAAAACGTTTAGAGTCTTCAATAAAATTACACACCGCATCGAATGCATTTCTGTGGCAATTTCCCAAAACAGAAGCACCAAAACATAGAAAGTTTTTTGTGGTTAAATTTAAACCTAGCTTCGCAAATGGAATATCTAAAAGTCGTTTCCTAATTAATGCATAGTTACCACATGAGCCAAAATAATGTTCAATAGTTTCTGATTCTTCGCAAAACGGACAAAGGGGGAGAGTGTCAGACCAGCTCTGAGTAAATAAACATTTAATGGGGGGACACGGCGCCGGAATCTGGAGATTATAATTTCAACTTTTTTTGACGGACTCCACTGGGCTTTCCATGGAAATTTGAGGTGCTGATAATCTGTCCATTGTGTGATATTTTCTTAACTATCTGTAAAAATAGTGAACTTCCTATATCTAACTCCTGATAAGTATTCTAACTCGAAATATTGGGTAGCTTCCTCTTCGCCCACCATCGCCAGCCACGCGCCCTCGCTCGAGCCGCGTGCATGCGATGGTGGACGGTTACAGAAGAAGAATGATCTGGACGGCTACGTGGCTCATTTTCTTGCTGCCATGCACGGCCGAGTCGCAAGAGCAGCCTTCAGCACAAACGGGCGGCCATGACGAGCGACCGCTACGACAGCTGCCGCCGCCGCTTCGGCCACCGGCGCCAGTGCCGAGGCCCGACTTCTGCCAAAAGCCGTACAACGAGTCGCACATCATGTGCAAGGGCGACCCGTACCAGACGTGCATCACGTACTTCACCAACGCGTCCTTCATGAACACCAGGATCCTCTGGGTGCACAACCACTATCGCAGTCACGTGGCCCTGGGTCGCCTGGGTGACTACCCGTCGGCCGGCAACATGCTCGAGATGCGCTGGGACGACGAGCTCGCCAGGGTTGCTGAAGCTAAGGGCAGACGGTGCGCCAACCGGATGGGCCAGGTTCGCAACCCCACTGACCCGCTGTACGGGACCAACGACTTTCCCGACGTCGGCCTCAACGTCTACACTCAGTGGGGCAATACCGAGACGACGCCCATCATCTGGCGCATCGTGGTCCGCAACTGGTTCGACCAGAACATCGCCCTGCCCAGGAAGGAGCTCGTCAAGTACGAGGACGCCATCAACACGCAGGACTTCGTCCAACTGGTCGCGGCCGACACGTACGCCCTCGGCTGTAGCTACACACGGAACTTCATGCCGAACATGCGGCCCCAGCCCAATCTCTTCCTCTACGTCTGCTTCTATGGGCCGAAGGCGCCCTTGACAGGAAAGCCCGTCTACCAGCCGGCGCCATTCTGCTCGCTGTGTCCGGAAGACACGACGTGCGATGTGTCCACTGGGCTTTGCGTGCTCAGGGGCAAGAAGCCCGGTCCCGCCAGGCCTCCGCCCGATCACTCAGGCGAGCGCCCGCCCGACCTCAAGAATGGCAGCAACTCCTACTACGACGCAGCTGTCACCGTCGCCGAGATGTCTTTACTCGTCGCGGCCGCCATAGTCGTCCACAGATGGCGCCAGGGCATCGACTAAAGTGGTTACAATGTAGAGCTAATGTATAGGGTGGCGTATGGTTTCCACATCCACCCACTCTAGACTGAAAGACGGAACGACCAATGTTCAACATCTGGCGAGATTGTAGAACTGGAGCGAATATTACGGGATCACATTATTATTTCTTTTATTCTCTTTCTTCACGTGTCTGTCTTCGCATGCACGATTTTGTATGTTTTATATTTGCTTCACGGATTTTACTCAGTATATTGCATAAATAAAGCACAATAACTGTGTCAACGGCAAGAAATGTCGCTGTGTATACTTTCGATTCACTGGAGCTGCCTAAGCTAAAGGTAATAACCGGGACACTAATTTGCAAAAATATTTTTTTTCGTGTTAAAAAATTCGCTATTTCATAATACCAAGAACACGACGCTTGCGCCGGTAAGACGCTTGGTGAGCTAGAAAATGCGCTAAACATCTGAGTCGTGACACCACTTAGCGGTTTCCACACCCTTCACCACGACGTCGCATATTTTTACGACACCTTCGAGTTACTAATCGTTAAAAAGGACTCGTCGTCCACTGCGGTGATCAGATGCTGAACATAGCAAGATTTAGGAAGTTCTGTCTAGCCAATGGCGCCAAAGTGCGATACACTTTGTAATACCCCACGTGCAGAGATTTAAGTGAAAAACTTAAAAACGAAACTTCGAACTTTATTTTCTCCTCTATTACAAAACACACGATGATGAAATTAACGACAGCCTTTTAAGTCTACCCCGCCACGGTAGACTAGAAGCCAAGGTGCTCGGCGGCTAAACCGCAGGTCACGGGATCGAATCCCGGCTGCAGTGGCTTCATTTTCAAAGGAGGCGAAAATTCTGTAGGCCAATTTGAGTGCACGTTAAAGAATCCCAGGTGGTCGAAATTTCTGGAGCCCCTCACTACGGCGTCTCTCATAACCATATCGTGATTTTGGGACGTTAAACCTCGGTTATCTTTTTTTAGTCACGGTGTGCACAAATGTACACGCCAACTTCATTGACAGGTCACGCACCCCATGTTTCATCAAATCACTTGAAACAGTGTGAACATTCACACAGCCCTTCTAAGTGGACAACTGGTGATCATTTAACTTCATTATGTTGTATATTGCTGCAGTGTCATGTTGATTTGATTGATATGCGGGGTTTAACTTCCCAATACTATCATATGAACTGCCATGCTGGAAGATTGTTCGACATCACGCGTTCCAAGACCAACGCTAAAATTACTTTTCCTTCACTCGAAACGAATACAACTAAACAAACATACTGTGCACGCATTTTGGGCCTAAACGCGCATTCATTTTATGAAAGTACTGAAGCGAACTGATGAAAAATATTTAGATAACAAGTTACACCCTTATTAACTTTTATTACAAAAGCTCACAAACCAAAACGCTTTCCTTCATTTTCTTACTTGCATTGGCCTTGTCAATATGCCCCACAAATTTGACGAGTTTCTGACAGCGCATCATTATTCGTCACTGAAAGGGTTAGAATTCTTAAACACACTATTTACTAATCTAAACAAGTTCAATGTTTTTGCTTGGTGTACCTTCAAAACGTTATATGCACAAAAAAAAGTCACAGCTTCGGCAAAGGCCAGAACAACGAATGAGATGGCAGCACATGAGGCTTTTGCAAAAAGTCACGTAAGAAGATTTTGGAGCCGTGAGAAAAAAAGTGTAGTGAGCAAGGTCGATTGTGCTTGAATTGACAGTAATGCAGTAACCACAATATTCAAAAAGATGTAAGAATACTTGACTGCGTGAAGTCCAACGGGAGGCCAAGTCCATGTTTGGCGTATAGAGACATGCCAAGCCACTGGTTTTCACGTCGAAGTACGTTGACGTTGAAGTCTCCAGTGACTATCACCGGGACATCCTGTAGGCACACCGCACGAAAGTTGTGCAGTACTAAGTTCATGACGTCAGTCCACAAGGTTTCTGGTGAGATGTACGCTGTTTCGGCGACAAATTCATGCGATGTTTTAATGGTGCAAGCGTCACCACAACTCATTTGTGATCAAGTGCACAGTGTTGTTGAGACATTTGACCTCGTTCACGAATGGCTTCACAATTCAGGACGTTTGTGTGTGTTTACGTGATTCCTGAAGAATTGTGTTGTGCGTAGTTTACAACCACTGGTCTTGGTTTCATAAATTAAAGAATAATATTAGCGGCGTCTTAAACTTGGTTATTGCAGCGCGCTGAAGAGTTGGGGGTCACCGGTTCACATGTCCGGTGGTTGTCTTAGAACTTTTTCTTCCAATTTATTTTTCTTGGTGGCTTTCATAGATCTATACATACTTATTTATGTATAGTATGTATTACATGACGGTGACGGCAAATATCAGCCCATAGTGTGCGTACAATTGCTTTCGGAGTAAGATCAGGTAAGGGCATGCGCACAGAAAATGAGTACGTGCCAAACAGGTTCTAGCATATATTACGTGTAGCATTGCACAGAATCATAGGCGCGAAATCACCGACACCCTCGTGCGGTGATTTTTTGATGGCCCTGTATCCAAGCCACCTAGAAATTTTTCTAGGTGGCTTTGTCTGTACTGTTCATTGTTCCTAATATCGTATTTGTTAGTGAATTCTCATTTATGTAATAAACATTCTTTACATCAGGATGCACACAAAGACTGATTTACAAGCTAGAGAAAATACATGCAACATTACAGAGAACCAAGGCGCGTCTTTTCGGCACCTCACCCTTGTCTAAACGGGCAAGAAGCATAGGAATACCGACAGCTACAGGCGAAATTCTACCCGAACCCTGTGCACCTCCACAGGAGCTGCCCGCACTTATACCCAGAAAATAAATGTAAGCTATGTGTAACTGAAAGGGCGTCTCATAAACATATAATATGAAAAAGCCCCAACTTATCAACAAGTTTTCCTGAGGCCCTCCGGAAGCAGTGGTGGCTTGTGCTGCTTAGCTCGGAGGTTAAAGACCAAAAATGGGCTATGGAGCAGGCTAGCGAGGCTGTACGGAGACAAGGTCTCCCGGTACCTGCTTATGTCGTCTCGCCCGGGCCACACACGTCCCGGATACGGAAATAAAGTTGATTCATTCATCAGGATACCATTAAAATTAGGTCACTTGCTCAAGAAGGCAGTCATCTTGCTTTTGCTTGTGATAATAAATGGTGCCACATTTCACTCGCAAATAGAAAGTGTGCATCAGAAAATTTTGATGGCGGAGTCCACCGCTTTGTTTTTACTTACGCAGGTCTGGTCAGCTCCCATTTCCGTTTGCTTTTGTTGTCAGCAGCCTAAAAACATCGATCATTTTTACTTACTTTCACACGTTTCACAAGCCACAGAAAAAATAAATATTTAGAAGCTTTGTTCAGAAAATTAACCTTTAACCATTACTGGATGGATGGATGGATGGATGGATGGATGGATGGATGGATGGATGGATGGATGGATGGATGGATGGATGGATGGATGGATGGATGGATGGATTGATGGACGGGCGGACGGACGGATGGACGGATGGATGGATGGATGGATGGATGGATGGATGGATGGATGGATGGATGGATGGATGGATGGATGGATGGATGGATGGATGGATGGATGGATGGATGGATGGATGGATGGATGGATGGATGGAAGAGAAGAAGGTGCGAAACCTGATGCGTGGAGTGAAGGAGCAGTTGTTCGGTGGTCTTGTACGCAGCCCCCCCCCCCCCCAAGACTACGTCAGAGTTTCTTGCTGAAGCCGTCCTGATTGAAAGCACGCTTCGGCAACGGACCCAGACGTACGAGCGACAAGTGAACTTTGCTTCTGCTACGGACTACATGGGTGTTTTTGGGGCCCAATTCGACTTCTTACGAGAGCTCATACGCTCTGTAATTCGCGAAGAACTGCAGAAGTTATCTGTACCCTCGGCGTCCACTGTCAGTTCTTTGTCCGGCATCGTCCGAGATGAAGTTCAGCAGGCACTACGAGAACCGTCCTGTCAGACAGAGCCGCAGCCCCTAAATGACTTCCCTCGCATGTCGTATGCGCAAACTCTGCTCCAGCCAGCACCACCTTTGCCTCCGCTTCCCACCGCGGCCCCTGCCGTGCTTCCGGCAGATCAAATTATGCGCCCATCTGCACCACATTTCACTCCGCCTTATACCACAGCCTCAGCCATGCTTCAGGCAGTCCAAGCGGGCCCGTACCTCAGTGACCGCCGACCGATTTCGCGAAAATCAGACGTGTGGCGGGCCCCCGATCAACGTCGCCTTTGCTATCACTGTGGTGAACCTGGGCACATCTACCGACAGTGCACTTATCGAGAGCTGGGACTTCGTGGTTTTTCGGCCAACTCCCCACCTTCTAGGTTCGGCCAGAAGCCTCCGGAAATCACTGACTACGTTGCTCAGCAGTGCGGATCCACATCTTGGCACCACTCACGCTCTCCATCACCGCGGCGGTTCCCACCGAATCATCGCACCTATGCGAGCATGGCGCAAGGCCGGTCACCTAGCCCGCGTCGGAAAAACTAGCCTCAGCGACCTTCAGGGGCAAGGCCGCTCAGACTGGTCACGCTCAAGACCCCCTGTCGACGCGGACTGAAGATACCGACGATACATCGACAACGACACCACCGGCTGATTGCGGAAGAGTTTCCTTAGATATTCCTGTTCTGCTAGATGTTCGCGAAGTCAGCACTTTAGTGGACACTGGTGCGGACTATTCCATAATTAGCGAAAAGCTGGCCGCCCTTCTCAAGAAAGTAACGACGCCTTGGAACCGAACGCCAATTCGTACAGCTGGCGGGCATATCGTCACGCCACTCGGTATGTGCACGGCAAACTGCAAGTCCGCGGTTGTACATTTGTTGCCAGTTTGAGCGTTTTCTGGCAGTGTTCTCGAGACCTGATCATCGGCATGGATTTTCTCAAGGAGCATGGTGCTATATTTGACATTAGACGACGTCTAGTCACTTTCGCGACCACAAACGCCACAACAGTTTACGCCGACCCCAGCCACTCCCGAGTGTCTCTTCGCGTTGTCGACGACGCTGTCACGTTACCACCCCGTGCAACTGTTGTGGTTCAGGTGGCGTGGGACGGAGTGATGCACGGTGAAGCCGTCGTAGAAAGCAATCACTCGCTTTTGCTGTCTCAGGGTGTCTGCGTAGCGAGAAGCCTTGTCGACCTTCGTGATGATCACTGCAACGTTTTTGTCACAAACTTCAGCTACGAGCACCGGCACCTTTTTCCTGGAACTGTCATCGCTTACGCCGACCCAGTCGCCAATGTCGCAGAGTGTTTTGCTTCCCAGGCCATCGGCACTGCTGAAGCGCCTTTCCGCAGCGTCGACATCAATCCAGCGCTTTCTGAAGCGAACAAGCAGCGTTTGAGCGAGCTGTTGCTGGATTTCCACACATGCTTTGCACGTTCTTCAAAGATACGTCAAACACCGATAACAAAACACCGTATTATCACCTACGACGACGCGCATCCCATACGGCAGCAGCCTTACCTTGTTTCGCCAACCGAACGGCACACGATTCAAACGCAGGTTAAGGAAATGATTCAGGATGGCGTGATACAGCCTTCAAGCAGCCCTTGGTCATCACCAGTCATTCTTGTGAAAAAGAAAGATGGCACGCTTCGCTTTTTTGTCGACTACAAAAAGTTGAACAATGTCACAAAGAAAGACGTGTACCCGTTGCCCAGAGTCGATGATTCTCTCGACAAGCTGCGACGCGCGAAGTATTTTTCGTCCGTCGACTTGAAGAGTGGTTATTGGCAAATAGAGGTCAATGAACGTGACCGGTAAAAGACCGCTTTTGTAACGCCGGATGGCCTTTATGAATTCAAAGTGCTCCCTTTCGGCCTTTGTTCCGCTCCAGCCACATTCCAGCGAATGATGGATTCCGTCCTGGCAGACCTCAAGTGGAAAAGCTGTCTCGTCTACCTCGATGATGTCGTTGTGTTTTCAGAAACGTTTGACGAGCATCTTCGTCGCCCTCGGAATGTGCTCGAAGCCATTAGATCGGCCGATCTCACACTCAAGCCTGAGAAATGTCATTTCGGCTACGACGAATTAAAGTTTCTTGGTCACGTCGTGAGCGCCGTTGGTGTTCGGCCTGATCCTGACAAAACTGCTGCTGTCACCGCTTTTCCACCTCCAACTGACAAGAAAAGTCTTCGACGATTTCTGGGTCTGTGCGCTTATTACCGGCGCTTTATTGAAAATTTCTCTAACATTGCGGAGCCACTATTACGCCCCAAGCGTGATGACACACCATTTGTCTGGGCTGACGAACTGCAGACTGCCTTTGCGGAACTACAGCACCGGCTCTCTTCCCCTCCCGTGCTCGGCCACTTCGATGAAGATGCTGACACTGAAGTACGCACTGATGCCAGCAATATTGGTCTTGTAGCTATTTTGGTACAAAGACAAGATGGCATTGAAAGGGTGATAGCCTATGCAAGTCGCACACTGTCTCGCGCAGAATCTAACTATTCCACATCAGAGAAAGAATGTCTCGCGGTCATTTGGGCAATTACAAAGTTTAGGCCATATCTCTATGGAAGACCATTTAAAGTGGTGACTGACCATCATGCTTTGTGCTGGTTGACAAATCTACGAGACCCTTCAGGAAGATTAGCACGATGGAGTCTGCGCCTTCAGGAATTTGATGTCACCATCGTGTACAAGTCAGGCAAAAAGCACGAAGACGCCGACACGCTATCACGAGCACCTCTTCAATCCGCCAGTACTAGCGCGGAAGAGGACGGCGCCTTCGTGGCAATTGTCAACGGACCGGATCTGATGTCGCATAAACGAAATGACGCCAATCTAAGAATGATTATAGATCATTTAGAAGGTGGCACTGCGCCCATTCCTCGTCCGATGTCGCGAACGTTGCCATCATTTTGCCTACGAAATGGCGTCTTATACAAAAGGAACGCCGGTGCTGGTGACAGATCTCATCTTCTCGTCGTGCCTGAAGCCCTCCGCGATGACGTCTTATTAGCTTGCCACGACGAGCCCACATCTGGCCATCTGGGCTACTCGAGAACTATGGATCGGGTGCGACAACTCTACTACTGGCCTAAAATGTCTGCCTGTGTCAAACGCTACGTAAAGGGATGCCGTGAATGCCAGCGTCGCAAGACACCACATTTAAAGCCTGCAGGCCATCTACAACCGATCGATCCACCACGTACACCGTTTGAACAAGTGGGGATGGACCTCCTAGGCCCGTTTCCTTTGTCTTCTTCTGGCAATAAATGGATTATTGTCGCAACCGATTATTTGACGCGTTACGCTGAGACGAAGGCGTCGCCACGAGGGACCGCATCTGAAGTTGCCAGTTTTTTATGCATCAAATTGTGCTACGGCATGGCGCCCCGTCACATGTCATCACTGATCGAGGGACATCATTCACAGTGAAACTCTTGGATGATATCTTCAGGTTGAGTTACACAACCCATCGAAAGACCACTGCGTATCACCCTCAGAGTAATGGTTTAACAGAAAGGCTAAACAAAACGCTAGCTGACATGATCTTTATGTACGTGGATGTGCAGCACAAAACGTGGGACGACATCCTGCCGTACGTAACATTTGCGTATAACACTGCAACGCAGGAAACTACACGCTTCACACCATTCCGGCTCGTTTATGGTCGAGATGTTAGAACTATGCTGGACGCCATGATTCCATATGAGGACATCGACAAGCTCGACCAATTAGCCCCCGACATCACTGAGTACATTCAGCGCGCTGAGAAAGCACGTCAACTGGCCCGTGTGCACATCCGAACTCAACACTGCGCAGATGCACGGCGGTACAACACCCACCATCGAGAAGTTAATTATGAACCTGGTGACCAAGTTTGGGTTTGGACACCCATTAGGCGGCGAGGTCTCAGTTAGAAACTCTTGAGGAAGTACTTTGGACCTTACAAAGTACTCAGACGTGTGAGCGACGTGAACTACGAAGTGGTTCCAGACGGAGACTCGCCATCATCCCAGCGCAGGTTACCACGCCCAGAGACTGTACACGTAGTCCACCTAAAACCATACTTTACGCGGTGATGCGAATTTTTTTCTTGTGCCAGTGAACTCTTCATGTGAACAGTGAATGCCGTTTATTTTCGATTGCCGGGCCCAGGACGCATTTTCTCTTGTGCACTAATTTGTTTAATGTTTCTTTATGTTACCTACTTCGACCCACTGCTGTGCACACTTTTGTTTGAGCATCGGGTTGATGCTCTCTTGGGAGGAGGAGTAATGCCACCTGATGTTCTGTGCCAGTGAACAGTGGGTCAGTTCTGTGCCGGTGAACGAGGAAGACGAAGACGAGCAACCCGTGCCAGCGGAGACGTCCTTTTTTGTCTCTGAGATTTTGGACAGTCGCGTCCCTTTGTACGTTCATTCGAGCTCCTAGCGCGTGACAATATATATAATATCGACACATACATAGGCAAATAATGAATATAATAGAAAATGCAGTTCAACTTATGAACATGTAAGCAAAATACATACTAGAAAAGTGAGTTGCAGTATGTGAAGGTGAAATACAAAAAACTATTATGACAGTAACTACAACCTAGCAATAGTGCAAAAACATCGGCAGATGTCCTATAAACACTGATGATTACGAAGATGCGATAGAGCCGTTTTTGGTGCATAAGTATTTTTAAGAGTATGATAGCCGCATTCTTATGTATGTTTGTCCAATTTCAGAATTAGGTCGCTATTTATACCCCGAGGGGCAAACGTGCAAAATCCATCCCCTGGCTTTTGTAGAGAGAAAAAAGGAAAGTGAAAGAGGGGAGAGGAGGGACGTTAACCAGTTTGTTATAACCGGCACGCTACCTTGCACAGGGGGGAAGGGATGGCGGAAAGTGAAAGAAGAGTAAAGAAAGAGAAGGGAAACACACACATGCACACAAATCACGTCTCCGCGCAGAGTGGCAGTCTTGTGCAGTATACGGCATACTTAAGAGTCTGTAGCCACTCGAGTAAAAGTGTGTTGTCCTTAGGAATTTAAGCAAAGCCTTCGTCGCTCGAATTCTTGATGCCTTTCCAGGATGGCGCTGTTCGTATTTGTCTAGAGGTTGTAAAATTCATGGCAGTGTTTTATACCAAGAAGTCTGAATCCCCCCTACGATATACTTTGCAGGTTCGGCAGTCTCACCGTCAAAACAGATTTAAAAACGTGCGAATCTTCACTGAGATGATTACGGATAAGAGATTCATTCCTCAATCAGGAAAATGTTGATAGAGCCTTGGTCTCGGGTATATAGGCCTCACACTTTCTTTGTGCAAGATCAACTAGAACTTGTAAATGTTAACATATGTGGCATCGCTCCAAATGACAACTCGGCTTACATATTTCCTTCTAGTTCCAAGCTTCCACCTCCCACATACATATTACGCTTGTTAGATCACCTATTTAAACTGGGAATCAATAATTAATTGCCAGTTATGCAATTATGCGTGACGAAAAAGCAGGCGTAGGCATTCTCTCAAAGCCTTATATCTTGGTCATTCTCAGAGCGTCTCCCTTGTTATACCCCAATATTTCAAATAGAGCTCCTTGCCATTATTTTAGCCCTTCGAAAACTTCAAATACGTCGCAGTTACCGATTCGCTCTCTGTATGTAAATTTCCAGCTTCAGCGAGCGTTTTCGAGTCACGAATTTAGAATGCATTTACTTCTTTCATTTCCAAAATCTAGCATACACTGCTGTTAGTTTGGTTGCTGGTCATCATGGAATTTTTTTTAATGAAAAGGCTGATGCATTCGCGTAGTGGTTCCAAGGAGGTTAAAGTTTTTTTTAATGTTGGAGTAAAAGCTTCCGCAATGCTTTGCCAGCAATGGTGAAGCCAGCTTTTGCCCTCGAATGATCTCAGCAACATGCTATTTTCTGGTGGTGCACATTTATACATCAAGTGGCTTTGACCTGTCCCTCTAAAGCCTGCGTTAATCATAAATTAAATAGTTGCTTCTGATGAAATGACCCACAGAGACGAATACCAGTGTTTTAATCTCCAATGAAATTTGTCTCGAACTCGGGGCTTTATAAAGAAAACTAGCAATACAAGGACGCATTTGAGCACAGTCTCACCAAAAAGGTTGCCACGTTAAACTTGCCGAGCGCGCGAGGACAATGCTCCGTCACAATTGCCGAACACCCAACAGCTCATCGTTCCCCTAGTAAGATGGCTGCCGCAGCCGCCATCTTACGGTAAGTACGGCATCACTCGTGGGCGATAATTACCACTCCAGCATTTTTTAAACCTCCTCGGGTGGTCCTACTTGGTCCGGTACAGTCCATTCTCCCTCACACTGGTTTTCTTATCAAATACAAATTTCGCAAATATACATCACTTCAAAATTACATAAACAATATAGTTTACCAGTTCTAGAATATATTCACCTTTCTTTTTATTGGGATAATAAATGGTGCCCCACTCGCAAATCGGAGGTGTCTTTCCCAAAACTTTAATGCTGGATTCCTCCTCTTAATTTTCACTAACACAGGTCTGGTCAGGTGTCGTCTCCTTTATGTTATTACTGTCGAGAGCCCAAAAAAAATTGATCAGTTTTGTTTTACTTTTGCGGTCGTTTCACTATAGCTTTAGAAAAAAGCATCTCTAAATTTTTTCGTGAAAATTAAGAATTACTCCCTATTCTCAAAGTATTCGTTTTCTTGAAGCTTCTTGTCTGAACCACAGCAAAAATAACATTTTCGTTGCCGTCTAGGAATATCTTAGAGACCCAACCAGAATTATTTATTAGGCCATTCTCAATCAAAAATTTCTGTGGACATTTGACTGGTTTGATCGCAATGCATATAAGAATTACGTACTTACATAATCCTTAGACAATCAATTAAGTATTTTTGCGTCATCTAAACTTAATTTTATTATACCGTTTAAAGTGGCTAATCTCCAGTAGAGAACAAGAGCCACTTGTAAAGGGTCAAGCAAGCAAGCAAGTAGCATAACGTTTTATAACACCGCGAAATCCTTGGCACCACCCCACAGTGGGTGTCAGGCACAGTATAAAGCGAGTACGAGAAAGTGCGTGATCGCTGCGTGAGCTCCCGCCAGCTCGAGCTGCGCGAGCCACCGTGTACGCAGCGGCGAACGTCGACCCGAAGAATGCTCTGGCGTAGAGCGTGGCTACTGCTGTCGCTCCTCTTCCCGGCCCAGCCGCAGGAACAGCCGTCGTCATCAGTTCGTCCCGGAGGCCTCGACCTGAGACTTCGGCAGCTTGCGGATACAACGACGTCGCCTCTGCCGCCGAACATTCCGAGACCCGCGGACTTCTGCCAGAAGCCTCCGTACAACGACTCGCACGTCATGTGCATGACGCAGCCCTTCACCGATTGCATCACGTACTTCGTCAACTCGACCTTACTGAGCGAAAGCGTCCTGTGGATGCACAACCACTACAGGTCCCACCTGGCCCTGGGTCGACTCGCCGACTTTCCTGCGGCCGGCAACATGCTCCAGCTGCGCTGGGACGACGAATTGGCCAGGATCGCCGAGGCCAAGGCCCGGCTGTGCGCCGACGAACTCGGCAGCCTGAACGTCCACGTGGGAGGCATCTGGACAGTCGACTTCCCCGACGTGGGCATCAGCATGCACCCGCAGAAAACGGACGACCAGACGGCGCCCGTCATATGGCGCTTCGTGGTGCGCGACTGGTTCGACCAGAACATCTTCTTCCCAAAGGAACATGTTGCCAAGTTCGTCGAGACGTCCGGTACCGAGCAGTTCGTCCAGCTGGCCGCCGCCGACACGTACGCCGTCGGATGCAGCTACACGCGCAACATCATGCCCAAGACGGCTCTGCCGCAGAAGTACTTCAACATCTACGTCTGTCTCTACGGGCCCAGGGCGCCCCTGGGGGGAAAGCCGCTGTACTACGCGGCGCCATACTGCTCGCTCTGTCCGCAGGACACGATATGCGACGTGCCCTCTGGACTCTGCGTACTAAGGAGCTGGAAACCGGGCCCCCCCAGGCACCCGCCACCACCAGAGCCCAAGAAGGATGACGGGAACAGCACTGGGAAGCAGGCGGCCTCCGAGGCTGTCACCGTCGTCCTCTCCGTGGTGTTTCCGATCGCCATGGCCCTGCTGGCCCTCTACGGCTGGCGCCAAGGTGACGACTGAGAGGCAGCACTACAGACTGTCGCCCGTTGGTTACCCTCTGGGCCACCACAACGGTTTTCGGGCGGCACGCATTTTTTTTAATTCTTCTAACACTTTTGACGCGCGCGTATTGTACACATTTTTTTGTATTTCACGTAGGTTTGTTTCGCATATTTTATTTCGTATCTCGTACTACAGTAAAACACCACGAATTTTCGCCAGTGCACCCGAGGCTCTTGTATTTAACCTTATTGTACCGTCTTCCATTTGTTATAGCAGTGTCACTTGGGCGCTTTTTCTTAATCTCGACTGATCCTGATTGCGCTCGATCCAGATTGGTTTAGGAAAATACTCAAGGACGAGTTAAATACCTGATGTCTTCTCTGTTTTAGGGTTAAACAGGAACTTATACTTGCCTTATACCTAACATCTACCCACTTCGTCCTTACATTAATATGCTATGCTGATTTAATGAATGGCTTGTCATTAGCGCATGTACCTTCCTAAGTCATGTCATTTTGAACAAGCTTTATTCAACGGCCACGATCTAATGGGCTGTGGCGGCGTTTCATAGTTCCCAATTCCACCAATATTCAGCAGATTTAGGCTTCTTTTTTCGTCGACTTGCTTGAAGAATTTTGTAGTCGCTTGGTGCGTTTTTCTTTATAGGGGGAGGGGGTGTTATCTGCATTTTTCCAGCAAATTTAGTTGCTTTCGTGATCATCAATTTTGCCAACGTACGTTTTTCGATCACTAATGGCATGTTTGTTGATGGCTAAGTAGTTGATCGAGTGTATAGCATGTGGAGGTTTCTCCTTTAAAGAGAGTGAAGATTCATCGTAGCCCCCCCCCGTCCTACTGAGTGAATGAATCGGGCAGATTTTGCCCCCCCCTAACCCCACTTCTTTCCTTCGTGCGCAAACTCATGTTTGAGTGTTGAAGTCAAACATCCGCTAATCATGCGCTGGCAAACGTGTCTTCGGCCGAATGGAAACTGCCTCAGAGACAATATTAAAATGTAGCTGTGCGCTGTCGTTCATAGTTGCGGGCATTTTCGCCGTACAACACAATTAGGTATTTTTTCAAACTCTTCTTCGTAACTGAAAGCCATTTTTGTTTCACAATTAAAAATATTTTCAAGAATGGGAAAATTGTGTTCCTGCTTCTTTTGGGCTTGTTTTGTGACGAGTATAGTAAAACTCAACCTTCTACCCACTCCATCTGTTCTCTTGAGCAGAGCTCTCTCAGCTGCATAGCGGCTGTTGCTAAAGAAGGGAGTGGAAGGTTGGTTGCTTGGTGTCCGTCTTGTATCGTCGTGGCTGCTGCTGCAGCGTTTCAAGGATGTAGACCAGAGCCTTTATATACATTGCAACAACTCGACTTTATGTACAGGAACTTATGCACATATTTGCAGTACTCTTTCACCGTTGGAACCATCGCATGTTGCCTCGGCAAAGCCGATACTGCAGAGCACTCTTTGCTGCGACCAGAACGACCATGAGGACTCGGGAGCCACGTTTTAACCCCTTGGTTGCCCCTCCCGATTCTTTTCACGGCTAACCAAAGCAACTCAGTCCGATTATTGGACAGACTAAACACTTGTTGCCGTCCTCTCCTCTCGCTCTCAATCAAGCACTTGACCACTCGGTCGGAAAGAGAGAGACGAAACCACCGGCCTGCACACTGCGTTCCGCGAACCATGCGAACGTTCGACTGCAGGCCTGCTGCCATTACTGCGAGATGACTACGCTGTCCAGCGTGACAGCCATCCCGGGGACTCCAATCCCGATGGATGGGTGTCTTTACACTGTCCTCACGTCGCCCGCCGGCAATCCGCTGGCCGGGGACCATCTAGCTGGTTGTTAAACGTGGCGACTGACCGCGGTCTTCTTGCCAGAACGGGCGCGCTTACGCCGAGATTATCGTCTCCCGTGGATCGTCTCTTTGGGAATTGATGATTGATATGTGGGGTTTAACGTCCCAAAACCACTGATGATTATGAGAGACGCCGTAGTGGAGGGCTCTGGAAATTTCGACCACCTGGGGTTCTTTAACGTGCACCCAAATCTGAGTACACGGGCCTACAACATTTCCGCCTCCATCGGAAATGCAGCCGCCGCAGCCGGGATTCGAACCCGCGACCTGCGGGTCAGCAGCCGAGTACCTTAGCCACTACACCACCACGGCGGGGCATCTCTTTGGGAAGCGCGCCCTTTTAGGAGCGAAGCTCCTTAAGGCGTGGGCTGTGCGTCCCCTGTATGTAGCCACCTCTCGTTCAGTTCTAAGTATTACGCTAGCCACCGCCCGATCTAAAGGGTACAGCCATATCCATCCGTCCATCCGTCCGTCCATCCATCCATCCATCCATCCATCCGTCCATCCATCCATCCATCCGTCCATCCATCCGTCCGTCCGTCCGTCCGTCCGTCCATCCATCCATCCATCCGTCCATCCATCCATCCGTCCCTCCGTCCGTCCGTCCGTCCATCCGTCCGTCCGTCCGTCCATCCGTCCGTCCAAAAGATGCAAGATGTTATAAACTAGACGGCAGTACGTGTAGTTGATTATGAAAGATGCGAGGTGTTATAAAATAGGAATGATGCCACATATGGCGCGTGTCATCGTTCGATATAGTGCGGCGACGTACGCTAGGGGGAGCGTTGCAATAAAATCGAGTGGGCAAAATGTACGGAGGATTCATGGTTTACCAGGTTTACCTCCGGAGCTTCGCCCACTCATCATCATTCACTTCGTGGATATGGCGGCATTTTTTTCGACAAAGGAGACTCGCTCCCCTGGCCTGTGACGCCTGACCTTACAAGTATATTAGGGAGTTTTAGTGCTGGTTACCCAAGCGGCTTGCGTACCCAGAACGTTGGGGCGGCCGTATTGCGCATGCGCGAAACCTAGTCAGATGCGTCGCAAGATCGCTGGGGTGATGGGGCCATGCGTCTGCGTGGCCATAAACAACGCTGCCACCACTGGCCTCCTAGCGGAGATAAGCTGCTCTGGCGTACATGCTGGCGCATCATAGTGCTGGGTACCTAAGCTCTTGGTTACCCAGCACAACCCCAACTCAATTAGGTATTTTTTCAAGCTCTTCTTTGTACCTGAGAGCCATTTTTTATTCACAATTACAAGTATTTTCAAGAATGAGAAAATTATGTTCCTGCTTCTTTTGGGCTCGTTTTGTGACGAGTATATTAGCTTGTTTGCTCGGTGGCAGCTGCGGCGTCTTCGGCCTGCAGTATTAGGCGTGCTTGTGTTGGTGAGTCGGAGCTGACAGCGCGCGTCTTCCCAGATCGGCCAGGGCAATCCGGAGTCCCGGTCAGTGAGTTCTCGAGCTGTATGCAGTGTTCGCCATTTTGAGCGCCGAAATAAAGACGTAACACTACAGTGACACTACACTACAGCTTACCTAGTGATGTAAATACGCCATTTTCATTGCACCATTCAAAAGCGGATAGCCGACAGCGCAACCGCAACTGACGTTGGACAAGCACCAAAGATGCACTGTTTGGCAGACGTTGATGTAGCACATTTGTTTACGATATGTTTTCTTCGGCTGCTTTCCGCGGGTGGTTGCAGCTGGTATATACTGCCGACATGGTCTATAATGTGCCTTATATATCGAAACGAAGACCGCGTTATGATGCGCTGATGCTCAAATTTGCAACAATAGATTATCATTTCACTTAGAACCCGAGTACTCGCTCTGTCATCGAGTCCGATCCAGTCTTCTCGTAAGACACATATGCGACACGCTCGCGCGCTCGAGAATGCCGGGCCCTTGTCATGGCAATGACCACCGTTCAACTGGGTGATGTCATGGTGTCTTCACCGAAGACCCGACCGGGTGGGAGAGCCGCTTATTCAGGGCACCTTTATGGCCTCCTGGGTGACGTAGATGATCACGGTACTGATGGGTGAGCTGACGACGTCAACTGCGGTGAAGTCATAATTACTCACGTGAAGAGCTTAGGAGAACGCTTCAGACATTACAAAAAACACACGCTGCAGATCATTATAAAGAACGCGTTGCGACAAAAAGACTTTAAACGACGTTAAGGCTTCGTTTAAGTGTCATTATTGGCACTGAACCGAAAGTCGCGGGTTCGATTCCGACTGTTGTGGTCACATTTCAATGGAAGCGAAATCATAAGAAGCCTGTGCACTGTATGATGTCAGTGCAAGTTAAAGAACACCAGATGCTCCAAATTTCCGGAGCCTTCCGCTACGGCATTCCTGATAATTACATCGTAGTTTTTGGACGTAAACCCACCGATAATATTATGAGGTGTCCATATTGACGCTAGCCTTCCACGTTCAGTGAACCGTAGTGGGTGTACACCATCTTGACAGCACATACGTAAGTTTGCCGGACACACTCTACCACATGGTCTGAGAACTGTCACTAGAACCCGCAGACAAAGCCTGTATACAATCGCCAGTAGGATGCACAGCGGACAAGCCCAAGTTCCCGAGACCAGCTATCAGCTGATTGATTTGTGGGGTTGCAATCTATCATACCACCAGCTGGTGGTCTGAAAAATTGCATGTGACGTGGAGGATACACTAGAAGGGTCCGGCATGGCAGTGTAGATGGCGTCAAGGCAACATAATCACGCGGCGATTAACCTGTACTTACGTGTTGATAACGACATCGCTGGAACGTTATTGGGTATCTGCGCGCGGATAACGAAGGAACCAGCTTGTTACGTACTGATAACGCTAACGCGACGTCACAAAGTTCCTGCCCCGCCAAGGTTGGCGTTCCAACAAGCATGTTTCAGCGGCGTCAGTGCGAACTACCTATTGGCTATCACTGCCCATCAGCTTAAACCCACGGCTGCGTACAAAGAGATGGCCGCCTACCTCGGAGCGTAAACAAGGTTCAGGTAACACTCTTGAGGTATTGTCAATAGCTCGTCTTACACAAGACGTCTTACCTAGGTAGAGGAAGATGCAAATCGAGACCGTGATCGCCATGGTTACCAGAGTGAACAGCGCGCAGATGTAGCAGCTCTCCCGCCGGGCGCTGGCTTGCCTGTGAGTTACGCGAGATGTATTTAGTGATAACAAACATCGATTAGAAGGATATATCGCCAATAAAGTGACAATAGGTTAATGTCGAAGGAATGATCATTTATGGCCACTTTGCAATTCACACCCCATAAGCGGCGATGTAGTCTCCTCTCAGCCAATCAAACATCTTTGATTCATTGGCTGCGAATATTTCATAAATAGGAACTTACCCCAGCAGGCTTTACAAATTTTCAGTGAGCAGATGTAAACAAAAGTACCATCTTATTTCATCGCGGTTCATAGCTCTATAGCACACACCTGTTGGCGAAAAGTACAGCCCGTGGTCCAAAAATTTATGAAGGTGCCCTTAGGGACTTGATGCGTCAGCGCCAGAGGAGATAACCCCGTCATGAACACGGTCCGCGTTTATGAAACGATCGTGTCAAAATTGTTAAGCAACAACGCTCAGAGAATAATCTACGCACCTAAAACAGCAGTATAACATACACGAGTGTCACAAACAAGCGCTCAGAAAAGCGCGCGCCGCCGAATTCTGGCGATGGTGACGATTCCAAACGCCAGAGAGACGCGTCAAGGTCAAGACTAAAGAACAAAAACAAACATCCAAAGACTCTGCGGGCGCGCTGTCTCTCCCCCTCGGAAGCGTAGTTTCACTGACCAACCTGCTCACAACGGCCGCCGAGCAAGCCCTGGAAAGATCTCGAAGGAAAGAGGCGTGGTGATGCAGAGTTGCGTCACGTGTCACCGATGGCTCTCGAAACGTCTCGCCCTTTCCCAAGCCTTGGCTGTGCATCGATCGCGCCGACAAAACGATTAGAGTATCCTGGAATCTAGCTCAAAAGGTATTTAAGGGAGCAGCGCAGAGCGGTGATCAGGAGATGAAGACAGTTTAAGCCAGTGTGCGTAGGGAGGAGATGAAGGCAGTTTACGCCAGTGTGCGTAGGTATGAGATGAAGACAGTTTACGGCAGTGTGCGTAGACAGGACATGAAGGAATTTTTGCGCAAGTGCGCGTAGGGTCATTCCGCCGTGTCGGCGAAGGCTTTTGTCGTCAGTGACAAAGCAGGTGATGAAGAGGGTTTCCGCCCGAAGGGGGAAGGCTGGTGCCACCAGCGGAATAGTGTGAGTCTACCGCCAGAAAGCGAAGACGCGTCCTGCAATCGCAACGTGTGCGAATCCGACGTGTTTCTGACGAAGAAGTTTGGTGCTTGGAGTGCGGACATTTGAAGACGAGGTCTCCTGGAAGAGAAACTGCGGGGGCAGCGGATCGACAACAGCGCTGGACTTTGAGTGAGTCTTTCCTAGGCAAGAAACATCACAATTTTGATCCAATAACTTTGGACTGTATCAGTGTCTTGGTTGTTTCATGCATGTGATTGCATTGTAGCACGTATTGTTGTCTGTGTCCGTTGTTTCGAGTGTATCTAATTGTACTGCGTAGTGTCCGTTGTTAGAGTGGTGAAATATTGTACTGACCTATTGCCGAGTGCGCATATTTGTGTATCGTTTGATCTGTCCTATTTGAGAATATAATTTTGTTTTGTTTATCAACTCTCGGCTCTGACTCGTTATTTGGACCACAGCTGGCGTCCGTTGGCGCGCCAAATAGGACCACTTCTAAATTGTCCATGCTTTCGTGGTGCAGTTCGGGGGGCCGCTACTTTAGCCCTTGGAATTAGCCCGACGATCGCCTCCCTAATTAACGGGAGCTGTGACAACGAGTGATTCATACACGCGTCAAGTACCTGCTTACCTTTTGCTAAAAACAGGTCACTCAAGTATGATGCTGCAACCTATGCATATTTCGTTCTTTTGTTCCACAGGGTTTCCATTCCCCGTTGCAGAGATTGAGTTTTAAAAAAAACGGCAGATCGCACGTACCTTGGGAATCGACGGACGTTATGCGAATCATGCGGAAGAAAGGTGACTGCGTTGTCATTTTTATCGAGCAACACGTTACGAAATGAAGCTAAATATATGTAGAAAAGTATGCATAGACATATGTTGAACAGTCACATGTTTACAGTTGCGTAACGATGTCAACAGCGACATGGGGTATTAGCAACACCAGAAGCGGTATAAGCTGATATGTAGCGCTTGTGCCAGCGAGGATGGCGGACCTGGACACTTCTAGATAAATGAGCGTCAGTGTATGACACTTCGCTACAATTGTCGTTAAACCAACGTGACGGCTGCGTGATAGGAGTACGTATGCACTGTTAGTTATTACAGATTCGATAGCCAGCACTGCAACTACATTGGACGTTTCACGAACATTACGGCCTACTTGAAAAGCTGTTCCGAGACCTGGCGTGGCTCTGTGGTGAAACACTTCAATGCCACGGAGAATGCTGGAGTTCGATTCCTGCCGGGGTCCATGATATCTATTCTGTGCGCTCGTGAGGTCAACGCTGACGACGCCAGCGTTGACCCAACGCTGGCGTTTTAAAAGAATCTCCTTAGGGGCGACCTAGTTGGCGTCTATCACGCCCCTTAAAAACCGAACTGAAACCCAGCATGACAAAGAACGAAAACTTATGTGTGAACCACTGACTCTATGCGTAATCAACTGTACGACATCACAATACGTGATTACCCGCGTCAGCGTCATCCGTCTGTGCATCCGTCCATGCATCTGTCCGTCCGTCCACGCATCCGTCCATTCATCTGTCCGTCTACCTCTCTCTCAGTGCGTCCGAGCGTGCATACGTCCATTGTTCGTCCGTGCATTCGACCATGCATACGCCCATTGTTCGTCCGGCCGTATGTGCATCCTTTATACTAGTCGGTGACTTCAACGTACCATTACGGACCTTAGGGCCTATTGCTTCGCCTACTCGTTATCATCCACTTCGTGCACATGCACTGATTTTTCTTAACGCTGTGGAGTTGAAATTACCAATGTCTGTTCAAGCCGTTGCTTGATTGATATGAACTGTCAATCACCTTCAGTGCATTGTGCTTAATTACAGTTGATATTAACCCGACGTGGCGGCTGTATCGTAGGAGTGCATATGTAATGTTTATAAAATTGAATAACCATCAATCACTGCACCCTCAATTGAAGCTTCATGAGCATTACGGTCTATTTTAGCGGCAGTTACGAGGCGTGCCTCTGAAGTAGAATACTTGGCTGCCACGCACAATGCAGGGGTTCTATTCCTGCTGGGACCCTGACTTTTATTTTCCTTTACATTCGGTGAGGCAACGCAGCCGAGGTCAGCTTCTTCTTGACGCTCATTAAAATTAGCCATGTGTGTTTTCGTCGTGCCTGAGTGGATACGAAGACATGAAGTGTCAATCACCTGTGGTACATTACCCGCATATCAGAGGCACATACCCACCCGCGGGGATGTGCCACTGTCTGGCGGAATGTGTTTGACGACGTTCACGATGGGAGTGTGATATTAATCATGACGTGGCAGCGAGTCATATTCGTTAAACCATCTTACCCTCCCATACTAATTTTACATTACCCCAATTTAAGGCGGTGATAACGAGAGCACCCAGACATCGCGGCTAAATAGATAGACGCCAAAAGTGCTTGCAGTAGGAAAATAAATGCTTCGCATTTAATAAAAAGCAACGGCTCCAATAACTGTTCAAGTTCAACTGTTCACTCGACACACCAGCAGCGTTTTGGAACTGAATCACTCCTAATCTCTCGATACCCTCGGACACACACTCTATCAAATCAACCGGTCGTGATGCACTACACCATACGAATTATGAATGCAGAACAACTATATCCCGGCAACGTGTCTTAGCAAAGAACTTTGTTGGAGTGGGAAGTAGCGCTCACGAAAAGCCGGTAAATTTTGTCAAGAAAGCTTCGCTCTTAATTTATAGTGCAGATGACAACAGGGGCGACAACAAAGACAGAGCTAAGATGACCAACTAGCTCAATCGACACCCCGCTTTACTTTAAAACAGCCTGTGTCAGACAGGTACCATCAGTATGTTTTGTCATTACGAAATGGTGCGGAAAGACAGTAGAACCAATAGTTTACCTTATTTTTATTGCGATGGCAATCATGCGGACACTCCGGGCGCATTTCTGCCCTCACCGTTATGTTATGTGTAAAGTTTAACTTATGGTGACCTCGCAACTCACCGTAGCAGATCATCACCGCGGGTTCACGCTTAGCGAGCCACAGGGCCACGACTGTTCTGTGACCTACTCGCGTGTAGCGCACCGCTCCGTGCGCGCTCAACTAACAATGCCTTTATGCGCGGCGCGGCAAAACAGACAGTGTTCGAATAACAGAAATACACCAACACTTTATTGCCCTTGGCGGCACCCCTAACAACAGTACAACGTCCGCTCCCGGGACGCGGAGAGCAAAGGCACCCGCACGCGGACGTTCACGATAAGGGGAAACCGCGAGCACGTCGCACCAGGCAAAGGCGAGCTTTGACACGCCGGTCGGGAAAAGTTCTCTTGCGGCTATGCTGCGCACTCTCACGATGACCACTGGGCCTGGTCGCGAGCGTTAAGGCAAACCTCGTACGCGTAGGCCTACTGCAAGTGCGGCTCGGTGTGGTACAACCACTTCCAGCACTAGGCACCGCTGTGGGCTTAGCGTACGGTACAGAAGCTAGCACTCAAGTAAACACGCCTGCCGGGATGCGTATTTCAAATTGCTGGCCCCGCACCGCACGAAAGAGGGAAATGAAAGAGTGTGAGGAGGACGCCAGCGCCAGCGTCAGGATTGCTCGCGCGCTATTGGTCCCTGTCTGTAGGTGACGTGCTGGTGACGCACGCCCGCGCTCGCGATGGAATGTGCGGAGTTTTTCCGGCTGTTCCACCGTAGGGAAGCACCCACAACCTGCCGCCACACTCTTTCTCTACCTTTTCCTTCTGCCTTTCTGCATCCCTCTCCCTGTAAGAGCTGAGCCGAACCGTACTACCCGCAAGAGTTGTAGAAGAGTGACTTTTTTATTTTGTTTTATTCAATCAACCACTACATCATACGCGCCACTGCTGGCATGGTCGACGCTCATGTGCGAATTAAAGTTCGAAATTACCACCTAACGTTCAATCACATGCATCCCGCTTCTGTCACACACCATACCAGCTCCAACTGCCCTTGTAGAAACGCAATTCATGCTGTCATGGCAGACGCCCAGACGCTCACATCTGGGACGCCAACACATCAAACGTGAAGCGCTTTTCGGTCAACGACGCAGTTCCGAATGACATGGAAGCCTCGCGCACATTCACGTGCGAAATAACATATTCGCACATTGAAACCATCACCATGCTATCGCCATGTTATCGAAATTCCCTCGCTCGCGCCCTCGCCGCACGGAAGCGATCCATCCTAGACACCGAATGGGCAAAGGTGCTTCGGCACGATGGAACAGCCGTGAACACTTCTCTGTGTTTCCGTGACTCCGCGACCACGACAGTGACTGCCGGTATGTCTTCGGGAGATCGGCGGCTGAGCGAAAATTCGCCTTATGTCTTTGCTTCAAATGACCACGAAGCGCTCAATCTTGAGGGAGTTAACAATGCCCTCTCCGAGGCTTCCGCGGTGTTTGAATAGGCAGCTCGAGCACCCAACTGAAGTCTTTTCTTCGCTACCTTAATGTGTAATCCAGACCCCGTCCCGTCCCTCGTTACCACGGATTATGGCGGGGGCTGCGCCACTTAGCCGGAGAGGGTCTATGGCAGAGCGGGGAGCATGGCTGAAAACGAGGTGCAGGTGTGCAAGTTTAGTCGGTGTCGCTGCGTCACCAGCGCGCGCGTCACCAACACGTCACCTCCAGAGGCGAACCAATACCGCGCGAGCAATCCTGAGGCTAGCACTGGCGTCCTCCTCGCACTCTTTCTTTCCCTCTTTCGTGCGATGCGGGGCCAGCAATTCCAAATACGCTGCCGGGATGACAAGGGCCACCCCAGGCAGGGTACAGTCCGGCGATTCCCAAGGGGACGCGGACGAAGAAAACACGTGCTTATCCGGCGCCGAACCCGGAGGAGAAAGCGCCTCTCCCGGCGCGCACGTGTCTCGGCCTCCCGAGAACACGTGCCGCGCCCGTGCGTGACGCCAGCTATAGTCACGCGCCGTTGCCAGAGCAACGGGAAAAGAACGAGGAGAGCGACCCTACGGCGGAAAGCCCGCGAAATGGTCGTGGGCACGCCTCAGATCCCCACAAACTCTATTGATGTTGTCGCTCCAAATGACCATCATTTCACTCCGTTCTGCGAGTTGCACAATATCTCGGCTATTACGCTTCGTTTAATATCCGAGGAAATTGCCACAAATCACTCGCCTCTCGATGACGATCTGCGCTTTGACGATGTCCACGAGAGTTGGCACCGTGCTGGCCAGGTGGCGGATGTCTCCGGGAGCGAATCCCAGAGGCAATGCCAGGTCGGTGATACCAAAGTCATGGGGGTCTATGTTGATCGTCATCGTTTGCTGCATTGCGTTAATTGGTATCAATATTGATTGCACAACACCCGTGTTCCCACATTCATGTGCCACCGTCCCACATGTAAGCTGCTGGATTGCACTTTTGAGCTCGAGGTCAAGGGTTCGGTTTCTCACCAGGATTCGAGGCGTTGGTAAAGAACTTCGCGTGGACAAGAATGCACTCAGAGTCGTCATCTACACAGCGTTCCTTAAAAATCACTATGGCAGCTTCTGTAGGTTGAACCCATGTATCACCTGATTTCGCGTTCATGTCGCTAACTTTCGGCGCATGCCAATAAACCTCGTAAGATAGGCCGTACGCTCTGAGGGCGGTTACTATCACATATTCAAGGGCATTCCGCCCACATAGTGACGTCACAAACCCAGAGTGACGTCATAAGCACGACGCAGGACCATGCCGAGTAGCTCCTGCGGTACGCCGACGGCCAGCAGCCACGCGAACAAGGAGATTCCAGTAAAAAAAAAAAAAAACTTCTGATCGCAAAAGAACCTTTCCAATCTACGCGCCGCACGACGATAGAGTGTAAAGCAAACCGAGAGCCGCTTTTCGAGCCACTTTTAGTGACGTAATCAACACGTCGGTTGCTACTTCACGAACTCGGCTCAAGTGAGCTGAGACGGTTGGCGGAGAGACATGCGTGTCGAGGAAAAAATGGCTCAGCCTCTCGCACTTCTTAGCCTCACTATAGTACTACGCAAAAGCCATTCAATGGAAATTTTTGTAACTCACATTGCCGTGGCGGCATACGCGAAAAATCTGGCGCCGGCGAGTTTACGGTTATACGGAACTCGAAGGTGAGCGGGCCACGTGCGTATTTGTATGCACCGTTAGCCAATTGTTGATGCGATCATGGGCTCGTCGGCGATCAGTCGTTTCTGATGAGGCAAATCTCTTTATTGAGGCCACTTGTCATTTCACGCTGTAGGTGCTAATTTTGGCAAGTGAAATGTGGCGCTGGCGAGAATGTGGATACATGTCTGATTCCCGGCATGAAAAAAAAAAACAGCAAGAAGAGGGTCGGGCGTTGGGGAGCAGTAGCATTGCACAATGCAAAAGTCAAGTCAGTTTTATTCAGTTCCCCTGCGTGCAACATAAGATCTTTACGTTGTCCGAAAGAAAGAAAGAAAGAAAGAAAGAAAGAAAGAAAGAAAGAAAGAAAGAAAGAAAGAAAAGGAAGAAAGAAAGGAAGACAAAAAAGAAAGAAAGAAAAAAAGAAGAAAGAAAGAAAAAAGGAAGAAAGAAAGAAAGAAAGGAAGGAAAAAAGGAAGAAAGAAAGAAGAAAAGGAAGAAAGAAAGAAAGAAAGAAAGAAAGAAAGAAAGAAAGAAAGAAAGAAAGAAAGAAAGAAAGAAAGAAAGAAAGAAAGAAAGAAAGAAAGAAAGAAAGAAAGAAAGAAAGAAAGAAGGAAGGAAGGAAAGAAAGAAAGAAAGAAAGCATGTCAGGCATTCACACCTCGAGCTTCGTTCGCTTCCATTATTCCTATGGCGCTCTTGTGCCACAAGTTATTGCTCCCTGATTGGTCATTCGATTGCAGCTCCTAGCGTACAATATCAAATGCTCGAGATAGACCTGGTAAGGGCCGGCACCCTTCCCGGGGCCACCAGTGCCTTACCTCCGTGACCGTGTAAGTGTGCTCTGGAAAAAAAGGCGATATAGAGGACTTCTAGCAAGAGAAATCTAGAGAACATGCTACGCGCGCACTTGTATTTACAAACGTGTCGTGGAAATGGAGTTTTGAAAAAATGCAATTTATATGCTTGCCGAATTCCGTCATGCCGGCTGCTGAAGAAAGCACCGGACAAAAGTAACCATATGAGATACATACATCTCGGCACTTTGTTGAAAAAAAAACAAGAAAAAAAACGAAATAGAGGTGACGTAATACACGCGGCAAACTTACGACCACCGGTCGTATCCACGAGGCTTTCAGTTGCTGCGAGAAAAAGAAAATTAATTAAGCGTGTCACTTAACAGTCCTCATTACTACAATGCATGTGCTGCCACTGCGGTTGTTGTAGGATGTGATGCCAATATATGTCATATTTATACTTTCCAGCATCTCGTTTATCGCGTTAATCTGGTGAACTATTCACGAATCCGGCACGTTCATGTTTGTGCACGCAAATAACGTTCATTGATTGATTGATTTGTGGGGTTTAACGTCCCAAAACCACCATATGATTGTGAGAGACGCCGTAGTGGAGGGCTCCACAAATTTTGACCACCCTTGGGGTTCTTTAACGTGTACCCACGTATTTAACGTTACAACGTCAGAGTGTTATCAGGAAAATTATAGAAGGGCGTGAAATGTTGCGATCAGAAACCGATGAACTGGCAGTAAAACTTCTATCCTACAGTTAAAAACTTAAAAATGAAATATAGCGAAGTCGCGGCACGAATTCAGTGCGCTTGAAGGCATGCAGCGGCGCGCTACACTCGTTTTTACAGCGTGGTTCGTGTCCGTTTCCAGCTACACACGGATAACTCACCCATGATTTGAAAACAAGGGCAGTTGTAGATGTAGAGGTTTGATGTTGATGATGATGGCGGCGCAATTCTCATCACCGTGGCGCTCACCCACTAAGCGGATGGACTAAACACGGGGCGGCAGAAGAGACTTTGAAGCTAAGGAAAGCTGTATATTTACTTAAATATAAAACACCAAATATAACTCAAAATGGTAAGCGAGGAAGTGGTCGAAATATGAGATGGAACTTGTTAAAGAGTTTGTTGGTTGGTTTGGTTCTGGAGGAATGGCTTAACTAAAGGGCACCAGAAAGCTCAACCCGCTCCGGAGGACTGGCCATGAATGGTGCAGCTATAGAAATTGTCAAAGAAAAATGAGGGGGGGGGGGGGGGGGACAAGAACATTCCAAGAAAACAAAAAAAGTGTTTCTTAAACATATGAAAATGTTAGAGCTGTGACATTTTTCAACAGGCATCTTATCGTAATTATAGGAACGTAATATAAATACGTTTATTAGATTTTTCATTAAAAATGAAATAAAGTAAGGGGTCGAAATGACAAAACTTCTAATTCGTAAGTTCATTTTCTCTTCATTCAACCAACTTTGCTAATGTCCAGCAATCCAGTGGCGTATCCAGGGAGTGTCACAACAAACCCGTGCCGCCCCCCCCCCCTTTTTTTCTACGTCATGGCATGCAGATATAAAAATGATCCTTTCAATGTGGTGCCCCCACCCTCGAAAAAAGTCTGATTCGTTTACGAAATTTTTTAGGCGTAAGACGTTTTTGTGGATTCCCAAAGCCCCTAATGGGAGTAAAACTACAGTGTACTAATAGCGACACCAATACCGCACACATGTCGCAGTGCCCCCATGTGGTTGCGTAGGGGGCGCTGCAACATGGGGGCCGAGGTTTTCAACGAGACAGAATTCACTTCGATGTGTGACTAGGTCATGAGGTGGGTTGGCGACTTGCAGGACGCGCAGTAGCTTTTCTGGGGGGCAAGCGAGCCCTTCGGAGTGCAGGATAGCTAGTAACGAGGGAAACAACCAGGGAGACTCTTCGACAGGTGGTATGGACAGATACGATTCCAAAGTGGCACCAATGTCTAAGATAGGTAAAGTCCGGGGCATAAATAGACGCAGCCACGAGCGCCGAGCCAATTCAGACATAGAGTATATTAACATGCAGGGTGGTAGGAACAGGCTGAAGTGGGAAGAGATAGAAGAACAGCTAAGGGAAGAGAAGCCGATGGTATACGGTTTTGTAGAAACACATCTCAGGGACATCGAACAACCTCCGAACAATCCGGACTACGCGTGGCAATATTGTAATAGAACAGAAGGCAGCAGAAAGGGGGGTGGTATTGGGGCATTCATTCATAAAAGTACAGACTGGCAAAGGGTCAAGCAGGAGTGCAAGGAACATTTATGGCTAAAAGGGAAAGTGGCAGGTCAAATGACACTCCTTGGTTTCGAGTACTTGTGGACGGGAGCAAAGGCCAGAGAGGAAAACCAGGCAATGGTAGAGTGTATATCAAAGGACATTCAAGAGTTAGGAAGAGAGTGTGAGATAATTATACTAGGAGACATGAATGCGCACATAGAAGATATAGATGGGTATACCGACCCGACAGGCAAAATGATCATGTATATGTGTGAAAGGCTTGATCATTTGCAACAGTACCGAGAAGTGTGAAGGGCAAATAACATGGGAGGTAGGAAGGCTGCAGTCAACGATAGATTATGCACTGATGTCACATAGTATGTATGATAAGCTCAGGGAATGCACATAGATGAAGGTGGCTCCAGAAGTCTGGGTAGTGATCACAAACGTATCAAGCTAAGTTTTGGAAGAGCAGTGAAAGTGGGAAGGAGACAAGATGAGCAACTACAGGAAAATTTTTATTCAGAAAGGCAGATTGAAATAGCCAGTAAACAAATTGAGAAAGCAATCACGGAGGATAATAAGACAGTGTGGACATACATGAATCTAATTAGACTCTTTGAGCTAGAACTTGCTAAGACGCGTAACAAGTCACCCCGGAAAAGAAGACACAAACCCAAAAGTTGGTGGAATGAGGAAGTTAAGAGAGCCACAGCAAAACGTCAGGAAGCCTCTAGGGAACACAGACATGCTAAGCAGCGGGGTGAACCGACAGGTGATGTTGAAAGAAAATGGGAAACCTTTCTAAGCTGTAGAAGGGCTGCATCCCTTCTGATCAATGAAAAGATTAGAATAAAGGGAGCTCAGTGGCTGGCAGAAGTACATAAAAAAAGATAGAAAGGCAGCTGCGAAATTTTGGAACCATCTAAACTGCCTAAGAAATGCGACGAGCCTAGAGCAGAGTTTCATAACTACAGCCCAAGGTGCCAGGCTAGAAGGGGACGAAGCTATTGAATATATAAGAGCAAGGGTGACAGAAAAATTTCAACAAAGAAGTACTTTATGCACCACAATAGACAAGGACGAATCAAGTGGTGCAATGACTCCATTTTCACAACGAGAATGGGAAAGGGCTGAGAAAAGGGTTCCTAGTAGTACATTAACAGGCCCAGATGGCATTCCAATTAGGCTGATAAAGACATTAGGTCCGAAGTCTGAGCAGGCTTTGAGAGAGGCAGTGAGCAAAATAATAATCGATGGTGAAGTTCCCGATGGATGGAAACTTAGCAGGATGAGCATGATCTATAAAGGAAAGGGGGACAAAGCTGACATAAACAACTACCGTCCTATAACAGTGACATCAGGGGTCTACAGGCTGGCGATGCAGATTATAAACGAAAGACTGCAGGCATGGATAGAAGATGAGGGGGTGCTGGGGGAAGTGCAGAATGGGTTTCGGAAACACAGGAGGTTGGAAGACAATCTGTTCTCACTGACGCAGTGCATCGAAATAGCAGAAAAAGAACACAGGCCCTTGTGGCTGGCATTCTTGGATATCAAGGGAGCGTACGATAGCGTGGTTCAAGAGGAATTGTGGGGAATACTGGACACACTAGGCGTGGAACATGTAGTCACTAATCTTTTAAAGGGTATCTATAAAGGTAACAAGGTAGTTATAAAGTGGGAAAAACAGGTATCCAAGCCTGCAGAGGTTAAACGGGGGCTTAGGCAGGGGTGCCTCCTGTCACCCTTATTATTCATGATGTACCTACAAGGATTAGAGGCAAAATTAGAGAGAAGTGGGCTGGGGTTCAACCTCTCTTTAGTCAAACAAGGAAAACTTATTGATCAGGCACTACCAGCATTAATGTACGCAGATGATATTGTGCTAATGGCCAACAACAAGGAAGATTTGCAGAGATTGATGGACATCTGCGGTAATTAGGGAGATAGGTTAGATTTTAGATTCAGTAAGGAAAAATCAGCAGTCATGATTTTCAATGACAACGAAGGTAGTGAGCTTAAAATACAGGAGGTCACGCTAGAGATAACAGATAAATACAAATATCTGGGCGTATGGATAAGCAAAGGGACCGAGTACCTGAGGGAACACGAAATATACGTGACGACTAAAGGTAACAGGAATGCAGCAGTGATGAAAAATAGGGCACTGTGGAATTACAATAGGTATGATGTTGTGAGAGGAATATGGAAAGGGGTCATGGTTCCTGGGCTGACGTTCGGCAATGCGGTCTTGTGCATGAGATCACAAGTTCAAGCAAGATTAGAAATTATGCAACGTGGAATAGGTAGGCTTGCTTTAGGAGCTCACGGGAATACACCAAATCAGGGAGTACAAGGTGATATGGGATGGACATCATTTGAGGGCAGGGAAGCTAGCAGCAAGATAAAATTTGAGAAGCGATTGAGAGAAATGAAGGAGGAGCGTTGGGCTAGGAAGGTTTTCAGCTACTTGTACATGAAGAATGTCGATACAAAATGGAGGAAGCGAACCAGGAAGTTGACTGGTAAATACTTAGAAAACAGCAGGTGGCTAAACCAAAAAGAACTATCGGTTAAGAAGAAAGTGAAGGAAACGGAGACTGACATGTGGAAAATGGGCATGATTAAGAAGTCCGCACTGGAGATCTATCGAACTTTTAAGCAGGAAATTGCCAAGGAAAGGATCTATGATAATACTCGGGGTAGTTCTCTACTGTTTGAGGCAAGGACGGGAGTACTGCGAACCAAGACATATCGGGCCAAATACGAAGGGGTAGACACAGTATGCAGTGCGTGTGGAGAGGAAGAAGAAACTGCCGACCACTTGATAATGTTCTGTAAAGGGCTTCACCCTATAGTTCAGGATGATGGCGCAGAGTTTTTCAAAGCACTGGGGTTTAGGGACCGGGAGGGCAAAATAGACTTTAAGCAAGTAGACTTAACTAGAAGGAGGTTATCTGATTGGCGACTAAAGTCAAGGCACGAGTGAAAATTAAACTCTTCACTGCAAAGTACGAATCCTCAAACTCACTTTTTAAGAAAAAAATAAATAAATATAGTTTTGAGTTCATTAAGTATTACGGCTTGGTGGCACTAGCCACCGCCCGATCTAAAGGGTACAGCCATATCCATCCATCCATCCATCTGAGAGGAGGAATCGATTAATATGTGGGGTTTAACGTCCCAAAACCACCATATGATTATGAGAGACGCTGTAGTGGAGGACACCGGAAATTTCGACCACCTGGGTTTTTTTAACGTGCACGCAAATCTGAGAGCATGGGTCTTAAGGATTTTTGCCTCCATCAAAAATGCAGCCGCCGCAGCTGGGATTCAATCACGCCACCCGCGGGTCAGCAGCCGAGTACTTTAGCCACTAGACCACCATGGCGGGGCGAGAGAAGGAAAGAGACGAACATTATCTGGACGCACCGTCGGGCCGAGTGGTCAAAGCATATATGTTTCCAGCCTCCCTGCCTACCCCCTCCCCCTTAATGAACTCGCTTGTCGTTGGTGCCCCCCTCTTCAAAAAATTCCGGCGCCGCCACTGATTAAGGAAGTAAAATGAAACCATAAAATCTGACGTAGACGTTGCAGACAGAATTTAGAACTGCGTATGAACAAGACTTTCGGGACTCAACATCTGCAATAAAGCCCACCTAACCTGCGTAGCCTCCTTGGCTATATTAGCAAGAGAACCGCAGCTCCGTTGTTCATGCAGATTTCGTTTGGGAAACTGGGTTATCATTATTTTTTTTTTCACATTAACAAAAAGATTCCTTGATCAATACGACCAGCAATCGAAATTTTGCCGCATGTATTACGTAGCCACACAAAGCGAAGCATAACCTAACTCCTAAATTAAGCTATGACTGAAGTCATGCCTGTCGATCGTTGACGTTCTTCCTGACTTGTCTGAACTCTTCCAGCTGAAAATTGGCGAGCTTGGTTCATGCTGGTCAACACACTGCCCTCAAGATCGTCTCACTGCACTCTGGAAACATGTAGCTTCTGTGGTAGCGTTCTTTGAAGGCTCTCTTCAGCAACAATAAACGTAATCTTGCTAGCTTCGAGTTCCCTTACTTGACCACTATGCGATTGTGACTTTCCTATCAAGAATAGTATGTCATGCTAGAAGCGGGCGGTTGTTTTGGGAGTGTCAGATATCCCTTCTGAAGTTATCTACCCTGACGTGTTTATATTTGGCGGCATTTTAAGCCAAAAGAGAGGCTGGTGTAGAGGCACAGCCGTTCTTTGAGCCAATCGGAACTGATATGGTGGTGGTGGTAGTGGTTAGAAGATGAGAAAGGGCACCTAATTTCTGCAACCCGGTCGGGAGCAGGGCGCAGTGCCTATGATATGGCTGAGAGTATTGAGAGATTTATTTTTGGTAAATTTTTCACCTCTTTCTTGATTAGGTGTTCTTTAATCCGGCGTTTGCAGTTAGTTAAGGCGTACAGTTTTCTACCGCAAATCATTCCACTGTACAATCTTCAATTTAAAAAAAAAGAATTTCGTTTGAAAATTGTGGTTGAGTTTCTTTTTTATAGTTGCTGAAAGCGTAATTTTTTAAACTGCGTGTCATATCTTGTTTAGCTTACTATTTTGTACACCGGTTAAGAACGTGCATGAAACCGTTCTGCTAAAGTTGACCATACTCTGCTGCAGTTTCGATTTTGCATTGCAGCATTAGCAGCATGGACGACCGCGCGTTGGCTTGAACGTCGCCGCAACGTTTGTGTATGTGCTCGCGAAAAGTGCGTCTTTTGCATTTTACGCGACGTGTGGCGATCCAAATCGCTCCTTTTCACCCCCGATCATATTCTCCCTCAGTCTAGAAGCAGCAGTTTGCGTGAATAAGCTCGCCGTTCGCCCATATTCGGTACCTTCCGTGACGCTGCCGGGCGCTTGAGCCGCAGAGATGTCTCTAGCGGACGAACTGTTGGCCGATTTGGAAGACGCCGGAGACCTCGAGGAAGACCAGCTGTACCAGCAGGACACGCACATTCAGGAGGTCGAAGATGTCATACCGCTCGAGATCGACACGAAGGTCAAATCGGTGCGTGCGATCGCCAAGCTTCGGGACTCCGAAGAGGTAAGATGTGCGTGCGCATTCGAAATGCGGTGAATGTGTTCGATGTGCTTGGTTATTTCCGTGCGGGGGTTTCATTGTGGGAACTCTGGATAAGAAGAAGCCATATAGAAAACGAGTTGTGTAACTTATCCCTATTTTCTGCCTCTTGAAGACTTCGCGCCGCGTCGACAGATAGTTTCGTTTGCCCCGTCCCCAGCCTCGCTCAAAACAAACCCTTCCAGACTATCGGAAGGTCCTAGTGTTGGTTGAACACAACGTATGTTTTCATCGCAGAATATAGTGCGTGTTAAAAGTACTGAGGTAACCAGTTAACGAATGCTGCCAGAACCTAAAGGGTCCCTCAAAGGGTATTTTCACATTGTTTTTGCTTACACCACTTCTGGAGCAAATCGTTTGCACCATAATTCAATCGAAGCACCCGTTGTTGAAGGAGCTACGAGTAATAAACATGTATCCTCTAACATAAACATGTTTTGCATGCATACAAGAACATGATACGCAACGTTGACTAACATCCAAACAGTTCTGTTGTGAACACCATGACACTTGCTTTCCTTTTCTAGCTGGCCCGCGTTATGAGCGAAATCAAACAGAAAGTGTTGCAGGCCCGCAAGGAAGAAGGTAAGTGCACTTTTACCTGTGCTTAAATGGCTCTGGTTTTTTTGGGGGGGAGGGGGGGGGCGGTTTTTGACATTTTCGCTTCACACTTCAGTGACCGGCCCCGTTGAAGCAGACCCGGAATACCAGCTCATCGTCGAAGCCAACAACCTGGCTGTCGAGATTGACAACGAAATAAGTAAGCAAACCGATGGAGACATTGTCCTCTCTACTTTCTCCTAACAGTGGTGAAGCAAGCGTAAACGTGAAAAATAGTGTTACCAATTGTTTGAAACCCTCTGAAGTTAGACAGTTATATGTTATAAAATGCAAACATGTTTGTTTGCTTACCATTTACAGTGCCCATAGCTCTCACGCTTTGGAAGTCAGTGTTATTGCACCCCAAACCCTGCTGATGTGAGTGTTGTACTCAGGTTCACCGTACAACTCACATAATGAAAGGCTATGGTGGACACGTAGGGCTTCATTGCTACCGCACCAGGCTATTAAGGATGAGAGCCCAAAAATTGCAATATAATACCCAGACAGGAACGAGGCACAAGTCGAAGCATGCTCAAACAAGCCACGCATCGTGTCTTGTCTGCTTGTCGTTTTGTGCTACTCCTAAAGTTGTATCCTCATAGTTTGACCAGAAACCACATTTATTTTGTATAACTGCAAAACATTTCTGCACAATTCGGCATTAACTTTGTAATCAAGCTACTTTTTTGTAGTACCTGTATGAGTGCTGCATGCTTTTCTAGATCATTCCATCTGACAATTACCAAAGTTATTTCTGATTTCTGCATGGCATGTGCTTTATATTATAAACGCTGGCAGCTTACACAGACGCTCGTGCCTGCCAGCACGCGCTAACTGCTGTTAGCGCGTGCTGTTAGCAACAATGCAGTCAACATGCGCTGTTAGCGCGTGTTGACTGCATTGTTGGATAGGATGAATAAGCGAGCCCCACCGTGGTGGTCTAGTGGCTAAGGTACTCGGCTGCTGACCCGCAGGTCGCGGGATCGAATCCTGGCTGCAGCGGCTGCATTTTCAATGAAGATGGAAATGTTGTAAGCCCGTGTGCTCAGATTTAGGTGCACGTTAAAGAACCCCAGGTGGTTGAAATTTCCGGAGCTCTCCACTACGGCGTCTCTCATAATCATATCATGGTTTTGGGACGTTAAACCCCACAAATCAATCAATCAATGCATAAGTGAATGTGCATACCAATGTATTGAAAGACTGTTGCGAGATGTATTTTTTTGGTAACTTTCCGCTCTAGACATCATTCACAAGTTTACCCGGGACAACTACCAGAAGCGATTCCCCGAGCTGGAGTCGCTTGTCCCAGGAGCCCTGGATTATGTCCTGACCGTAAAGGTATGCTTTAACTATGCCTATTAATCACACAAGTTTACTTCAAAGGAAAAAGAAAGGTTATGTTCATTTTATTTGTTTGTAGATTAAATGCAGTAGTATTCTTGTGGTGCTTTAACATGTACATTCTAAGGGTTAGCATGCCATGGATGTATACAATCTGCATACGTGAACTGACCATTTGCAAAAATCTGCTAGGCAGCTTTCCTGCAAGGTTATTTTCCAACCCAAACCTCTTGTGCGCAGACTGCATTTTTCGCTCACTGTGCTTTTACCGCTCCTATTTCAGTGAAAGCACGTGAGTACAACAAAACAACATTTAGTCCCAGCTCATGCGAAGCCTCAAATTGCATGGTGGATGAGGCACCTGTCATTCGTAAGTAAGGGGTGGGGATAAGGCAAAAACACAATGAGTGTGAAAAGCAGTCTGTGGACGAGAGGTTTCAATTGGAAAACAATCTTGCAGGAATGTCCCCTTGCAGATTTTTGCAGATTGTCAATTAGGAGCTTTTATTTTGTGAACATCTTTTCGAAACCTTTCTTTTCATACATCATGGCTGATGAGCAAATTGTGGTCAAAGGTCCGTTCACCGTCATTGGCAGTTTCTGTCCATGCCTATGTCAGGTCCAGCAATGCCGGGTCAGACGTGTGAGTTAGGAGGATGCATAATGTTACAAAGTATGGCCTCATTTGTAGTAGTGCTTGCTCATTCCTTCTCTACGCATTAAGTCTGGCTTTACTAGGGAACCATTGTGATGAATACGTTTCTATTGTGTTAATACACTTTTGCCAAGAGATCTAACCGACCTCATGTAGCCTACATTCATTTTGCCTTTCGTAATACATAAAGTGCTTTAACCAACAATGTAAACGTCAACTCTAAGATGTAGAATCAATGACGCTGCCCTCCTCTCTCAGTCGTAGATGCATACTGGGATGTTTCGCAGTGCATTAGCTGTCATGCAGAGCTGTCATGCCTTTTCTGTGTAGGAACTTGGCAACAGCTTGGAAAAGGCCAAGAACAATGAAGTGCTGCAGAGTTTTCTGACACCTGCCACCATCATGGTCGTCAGCGTCACAGCATCGACGACACAGGGGCAAGTAGTGTTGTTCTTTGATTAGTCATGCGTTTAACCCTCTGTTGCGAGCATTTCTGAGGAGGGCAAAGTTAACAAAGTGAGCGTGTAATACACATGCATTTGACAATGGTACGCTAACAGGTTATTGCTGTTACTGGCGTCAATCATCTTACACTACTGTGTTCATATTCATATGCATGTCACCGCCACTTCAAGTAGCAGTGCTTGCATGCTTATAGAGCAAGACATCTTCAGGTACCTCTCTTCTATCATTCTCACTCTTGGGTCCTTGTTTTTTTATTTGCAACCATGCAGGCAACTACTTTCGCAAGAGGAGTTGACCACCATCTTTGAGGCGTGTGACATGGTAAGCACTGACTGTCAGAAAAGCAGCACATTACAAACTTCTAGAACCATCAGTGAAAATATAAAAAGAAGGACTGTTCTGGAATTCAGTACTACTAACGCACTATAAGTTTGCAATGTCATATTTAGATCGCAACGCTTATGACATTTCGAGAGATGCGTGCGTAATAGGTGGTCTTGCAAACTCTCATTTATCAAAGCAACACTTCTATGCCTTGTGCACTTGAGGTTTCCTGCGCATCATAGCATGCTGAATGGCATCATTTCTTTCTGTGCAACCTGGTGACCACAAGCAATGTCTTACAGGCTCTCGAGCTGAACGACTTCAAGTTGGAGATCTACTCGTATGTCGAGTCACGGATGTCGTTCATTGCACCCAACCTCTCTCAAATTGTCGGAGCGTCGGTTGCAGCGAAACTGATGGGTGAGTTTCAGAGGTTGCTTCTCGCGCCTTGAGCTGTCGCATCGCTTTTGCAATCGATTCGAAGTCCATGTGACGTGCTTCGTATTTTCGCTGTTGCTTTTCTACTTGATTTCTGTGGATCAGTCAGCTGATCAATCAACCAATGATTTGCTTAATTTCTCAACCTTAGGTGTAGCCGGTGGCCTGACCAACTTATCCAAGATGCCCGCCTGCAATGTGCTCGTGCTCGGCTCCCAGAAGCGCACGCTGTCTGGCTTCTCCTCCACGGCAGTCATGCCGCACACGGGCTTTGTCTACTACACGGACATTGTACAGAACACACCGGCGGTGAGTTGCGGTAGCCACTTGCTCGTAATTGTGCTTATTTAACTATCGTCACGACATAACCACACTGCTCTGCATCTCCTCGTGGTCAGGACCTGCGACGCAAGGCCTCCCGGCTGCTGGCAGCCAAGTGTGTGCTGGCGGCGCGCGTGGACAGCTTCCACGAGTCCCCGGACGGCACGGTGGGTGTGTCCCTCCGGGAGGAGGTGGAACGCAAGCTGGACAAGCTTCAGGAGCCGCCGCCCGTCAAGCAGGTCAAGCCGCTGCCCCCGCCCATCGACCAGAACCGCAAGAAGCGCGGAGGACGCAGGTCTGTATCTCTCGAGAGGTCCCTTACATACGAACGTGTCACAACGCAGAACCATGGGTTGGCAAAAAAGTGGAGCTCACTCAACACTCACTCAGAAAATGTATTTCATGCTTAAGGCTCCCTTGGACTCAAACTGACCAAAATACGACTGAAGTGGACTCGCCCAGACTAAGATTCACTAAAATCTCCCTCAATGAGAATCACTCAGACTCAAAATTGCCAAAGTATTACAGTGGAACTCCGATTATAGGACTTACATAGGAGAAGGCAAAACCGTCGTGCAATTTGGGCGTCGTATAATCAAGAAACTAAAATTATAAGCAGTGACACTCAGCCTTGCCCAAAAAACAGGTGCAGACTGCCTGAATAAGCCCCCAGCACAACATTGTGCCTCTGCAAAGAAAGTTAATTGAATTATTCTTGCCAGTGGCAGCTAATGGCAGCATTGCTTAGTTGGAGGAAAGGCGAGCGCATCTTTATTCTCAACCTTCAAAAAAATCGAATGCGACGCGCAACTCTGTACTGATTGATAAAGTCCGAAAATTGCCAGCATGTGAAATTGAAACTGGGTCGCCAGCAACCTCCAGTCTGAACAGTCAGGCACAGTGTCATTGGTATCACATAATGGCGACGGACAGCGAGTTTGCATAGAATGCTTTCGTGCGTGGCTGATCTGTGCGTGTTGTAGTTTGTTGCCTTGTGAAGTGGAATGAGTGGTGTCCCGCTCTTGGTATGAGTGTTGGCGTCAAGAGAAAGTAATTTTGCACGGAGAAAACACCAGCATCGCCCCCTTATGCGTGCGCAGGCCTGTGATTGCGAGTGCGGCTAAGGCAAAGGATCAGCTGCATGTTAAGGAGGAAAAGTTTCCGCAGACCGAAAGCATGAAAATATCAGCCTTTCAGCTGGCTGAAGCTACTCCGTGTGGATAGTGCTTGACTACGTAACGACCTTGGATACGTACGCACGCAACTGAGGCTTAATTTTGCCATGAATTGAAAAAATTTTTGTTATGCGATGCTCACTCTTCTGCCTAACCGGTTTCTCCCTCGCCATGCCCTTCTCTTTTCAGTCTCTCGGTTTTTTTTTATGTCATGCTATTTATATAGAAGTATATAAATATATTTTACCATTTATATTTCTGACTGCATTTAGTTGATTAGAGCATCATAATTTATGTGTATCTGTATTTCATTTTTTAAACCTTGTATTCTCTTAGTTTCGCACTGTTGTTGCTAACCAAATACTTGTGTTTACGTTTCATAGGAGGTCCTGTTTCAGTGTACACTACGGGACCTTTTTCTGTATATTCTTTTTTTGTACATATTATTATGAAATAATAAAACTTGATTTGATTTGATTATGTAGAAGCACATGAACTTCCAGGAGAATAAGTTTTCCACTCTGAGAAGGCATCCTGTCTCACTCTCTACTTCTCCAATCATCAACCTAAGGGAACGCAAGTTCATATTTTGTACTTGCGAATATTTGGTCGACATTTGATTCAAGCAAAGGTGGTTTTCTTCTTTTGGGCAGAATCTGAAAGTCGTAAGATGGAGGGGGGGGGGGGGGGTTCAGCGTGAAACTTTGTCGTATAACCAGGGCTTCTAATACATCATTTCTGTGGGGATTTTGCCGAGACCAAACCGATTCGTCGTAAAATGCGGGTCATCGCATAACCGGGGGACGTATAATAGAAGTTCCACTGTACTCAGTTGGACTCACTCAGACCTTTGGCTCATTCTTAGTCTGAGTCTGAATTAGTCAACTCATCAGTGTGCTAGCATATAATTTGCCTTTTTTGGTTATGGTTTCAATGCTCTTCAACCACAATATGTAACGTAATCAGTGCTTTCTGTGGCACTTTTCGATCTTGTGCCTTCAAATACAAATTATCAATCATTGCAACCCAGTAAGCACGTTTTTAGAAAACAAGGCTCATACGAGGTGCTTTATCGAGAACTTCCAGTTGAAAGAGTTTCTACGGGGAAATCAATGCACTTCCCTCCTCCATAACATCGTGCTCCCGATTAATATAGAGGTGGCATATGAATGCTGTTGCATTGCAATATATAAGTAGACGCGAATATAAATGTGAACTGGCACGAGGCTGATAGTAATACTAAAGATGAGTGAGTAGTTGGGGCCATAGGGTGTCGAAGTGGATCTCTAACCAGAGTCACCGAGGAAATATAATTTACACTTATACTCGGGCTTGCCAAAATTTGTTTGACTGAACTCACTCAAACTCAATCATAGCCCCGGTTTAAGTCTGAGTTGGTCAACTCGTGAAAGAGTTTGCCTACCTCTGTGCAGAACCAATATCACCACAGAAATGGAAATGGTCTCATGGAAATGGTTTTTCAAGAAGACCCACCATGACAACTCAGTCTTTATGAAAACATTGTGCTGCCAGGTCGGGTCACTGGCCAAATTCTTGGCCAGAAGCTGACCCAAAGGTTGCAGGATCAAATCTCAACTGTGGCGGCCACATTTTTGATGGAAACGAAGTGCTAGAAGCCCATGTGCTGAGATTTAGTTGCACGTTAAATAACGCCAGGTGGTCAAAATTTTCCAAGCCCTTCAATACAGTGCCTCTCACATCATTGTTTTGGGACATAAAGTCTCAACAATAATTCTCATTCTTGTTAGTTCCTGGCCACTGTTGCTGTATTTTGAGAAGGCCAAAGCACCAAAATGCCATTTTTCTTACAGTTAGTTTCAAATTTAAGAAACCCGGCAGCAATTTCACCTCAGGTTTTCTCCGAAATTCCATGCTACGAGTATTTTCAAGCAAGATCACAAATCCGTTTTTATAACCAGCAGCTGTACAAAAGAGGAGTTATTTGTGAACTTTGTGAGACATTGTCCGTAACTGAAGGTGTGCGTCACTTCCACAGGGTACGGCGAATGAAGGAGCGATTTGCTGTGACTGAACTTCGCAAGCAAGCCAACCGAATGAGTTTCGGAGAGGTGGGTTTATCAGTCTGCCTCTGCCATTTTCAACTTCCTATGCAACAGTTCATCTTCAGTTATACCAGTTCATCTTGGTTGAACAGTGCATGCGGGACGAGGACGAAGGGAAAGAACACAGACAAGCACTGACTCGTGACTAGCACTTATTTGGAAAAAAACAGATGATATATAGGTCCCGTGTGCGCTGTTCGACTTAGCTGAACCCATACCAACTCGCTCAAGCTTCCTTTCCTATGCAATAGTGTTAGGAACTTTGGTCTTCGCTTACTGTCAGCTGCAATCACAAACAATGTGAAGGCTAAGCTAATGCTTTGCACCTTTTATGTCACGTTGTCGTCCAGTAAGTTCGTACCACTGAAGCAAAATGTGTTCAACAGTGCTTTGCACCCTCTTGGTGCCTGCATAAACGCTTAGTCATGGGTCTAGATTTACGCAAGTATAGGCATACCTAGATATGTTGAATCTGTAGGCGATCACAGAACACTTCAATAAGTTAGTACACTCAAACTTCGATGAGACGAACCTGGATATAACGAAATATTGGTTATTACAAAGCAAATGAGGAATAGTATTGCAATATCTGTAGTGTTGGGAATGTACCTTTATAACGAATTTTCGCATATAACGAAGTTATTTTCAAGTAAGGTGCAACTTTGTTATGATGAGGTTTGAGTGTGATTCTTTGTAAAAGATATGTGCCTCTGAAAGAGTGCTTCATTTTGTGATCGTTTCTTTTGTTGTTAGAACATTTCAACATGTTTCAAAGCTGCGCAACAAGGCTTGCTAATGGAAAGCGATTATTACGCTGACCAAGTTAGAGCCCTGCTGCATTGGCCATCTGTACTATTAGATATGCAACTTGCTCATGCTGTTAAAAGGTAAAAGCCTCGGATGTTACTCCAAACGCGAAAGATGACCATCGGCATTGGCAGCGTTAGCGCAAGACATGACATCACAGACCGCCAAATTTTGTTGCGTCACTCTGAAATGACATCACAGGACGTCTTATGATGACGTCACCACACAACATCTACGTTTTGTCAGGCGTGGGCTGATCACAGAGACACTGCAAAACCACTGCAGAGAGCATTCTCTTCCTCCGATGCCGGAGGAAGTGCGAAATCACATTAGGTGCTGAAACCCTTCTAGTAGGGTCAATACAATCGACCAAAAAAATGAAAAGGAGGAACTAGCTTTTAGTAATCTTAGGGAAATGCTTATATAAGGGACCATGTGAATATTTCTCTGCAGCATGTGTTCTTTTCGACTAAATGCCTTGTTTGATGACATCCGGTATTTCATCAACATGAATACGTTAACAAAACATGTCTAATGACACGAGAAGCGATTTCTATACCATTAGGACTAACACACTTACAGGGGCATAGCCAACACATGAAAAGTGCCTCACTGCACTTTTTGATAAAGAATTTATAGTAAACTCTCTATATACAAAGTATAGCCATCAACCCTTGAAGGGCAAGATTTGTGTCGTGCTCCACTTTTTGTGTGACTTCTCTTTATTGCTCTCTTGCTCACTTTTATTCCCCCGCCCCCCCTTTTGCAGATTGAAGAGGACGCCTACCAGGAAGATCTTGGCTTCAGCTCAGGGCAGATTGGCAAAGCCGGCGCCGGCCGGATCAGGTCGGCCCAAGTGGATGAGAAGACCAAAGTCCGAATTTCCAAAACACTCCAGGTGAATTAGACAAAACGTTGTCATTGTGTTCAGTGCTTTTTATGTGCATTGGTCCTGTGCATTCACTGTGCATACTTAGTTGAAAAGGTCATGCTAATGTAGCTCTTATACTGTTTTTTCTATGGTGCCTTCTTCATTGTTATGTAGTGTGTATCGATGATATCGTTTCAATGAAGTAATTTTGCTAGCTTTTCTGTGGCCACATTCACCTACTGTATATGCTGGCAATCACATAGAAATGCACGCCTCCATGGTGAGTTGCAAATTTTAGTAGTTTGCTAAAAATGTTGTTTTTGAAAATCGAAGCTATGCTTGCTTTATGCATTGTTGAAATTGTAATCGTTACATGACTCTCCTTTTTTCACTTTATCAACCTTCAACACTTACACTTTTAATTATATTTGTCATCGAGGATATATCCTTAACCACAATACTATGTTTGGTGTTATCAAATTAAGTGAGTGTGTGTGAGGGGGGAGGGAGGAAGCTGTCTGGAATCGCATTGTAGTTGCAAATGTGTGTGTGCGTCCAGTCAATGTGTTTATGTAATCTAAAGCTGGCACCCTTTTGCTAAGCTTTTCGGGCAGACTACAATGATTATAAAAGGGTGCCAGAGTCTTCAGTTGTTTTATGTGGGGAAGTGCTGACCTTTTAGCGTACATGTAGGAGCACGATTTCTGATAGTTTGTTCCTGTGCGATTTGTTACAAGCTTGTGTACTGCATCCTACTTCACAGAAAAACCTCCAGCGGCAGCAAGTGTATGGTGGCAGCACAACAGTCCGAAGACATGTGTCCGGTACGGCTTCGAGCGTCGCGTTCACACCACTTCAGGTAAGCGGTGCATTCAAGCTTTTGTTTTTTTAAGCTCAGACGAACGAGGCCCCAATTTAGTGAACTGCGAAACACATTTCAGATTACTCAATGCATATTCATAAACCGGCTACCACAGAGCAGTTAAACATAGAGTTCAAGCTTTTTGGGCTTGTTGGTGTGCCATTCTTTCAAGCTTTTTGTCTACCATATACTGCACTGCTTTACTTCTGCATGTTTTTGTAATGTAATCGTGTTTGTTGTTTTTATGTCCCCCAAAACCACAACATGATTATGCAGGACGTCGTAGTAGAGGCTTAGAAATTGCCGTCATGTGGGCTTATTTGACATGCACCTAAATCTGAGCACGTGAGCCTCCAGATATACGCAACCATCGAAATACAGCCACCGTAGCCGCATATGTCCAAAAGCACTAGAACAAATTGTGGTAAAAGTTTAAAGGCAGACATCTCACTTAATTATACCTAGCATACATTCTGTTCACATTCAAGTTCATGTTGCTTGTGCCATGCACCGGTTCAAAATGTACCACATGTTGTCACTCACTCCTGCAATGTTTTTTCAGGGTCTGGAGATCGTAAACCCCCACGCGGCTGAAGCGAAGGCCAGCGACAGCGGCGCAAAGTATTTCTCCAACACAGCGGGCTTCCTCAAGATTGCCAAGCAGTGAACAGCAGCGCTTCTCCCATCTTCACCCTAAGTTGTACATACAGGTGTCAAATAAAGTTCGATTGCTCAGCAAACACATAAAATGCTACTTATTTTTGCCGTCTTTTGAGGCTAGTAAATGGTGTATGGCAAGGCTCAACAATTCACAGTTAAGGTGCAACATCAAAGTAGGAAAAGGTATTTGGCAGAGAGTTGCACACTCCTCACAGTGTGGGCACCTTTATTATTATATAGAGTGCAATACGTATAATGTCGTATAGACAAAAGTGTTTGTAGTTTGTGCTCTACTATTACGTCCTCATGCGAAACAATATATTGTTACGCTGAAGCGGCAACGTGTGAAGGGAGGAAAGGAGAACGAAGTGGTCTGTTTGGAAGGAGCTCGGTGTCGGCGCGACTACCCTTCGCCATTTGTTCTTCAGTAAACACGCCTCATCGTAACAGTTTTGGTTAGAGGTGCTGGCTACGATAACGGCGCCCCCGACGAACGGAGACTCATCGACCACTGAGGTGCAATATGCGGAGCTTCGCCGAAGCCGACCACTTGCTGGTCTGCCACCTGCGATGGCGTCTTACAACAACGACAAGGACCCACCTGCTTCCTGCATTCCGTGACAGCTCTACATCCAGCCTCCATCCTTCGCTGGACAAGCTGGAGACGATGTCGACTCATGCCTCAGCTCCTACCAACGGGCGAGTCGGTTTAATGGCTGGGATGCCACCAGCCAGCTCAATAATCTGGGACTCTTTCTCTAAGGTTTGAAAATCTGTATGATTTTAAAATCACGAAGAAAACCTTACGGCGTGGCGGAAGTTCGTCGATGAAATCAAGTTGTGCTTCGGGGATCTGGCAGCGAAAAAGAAGCGTGCCGAGCAAACTCTTATGCAATGAGCGCAAGTCCCCGGGTAAACCTGCACGACGTATATCGAGGAGGTGCTCAAATTGTGCAGGGCACTGGACCCCTGGATGATAGAAGAGGACAAGGTTGGTCATCTTCTAAAAGGGATCGCGGAGGACGTTTACCAGTTCCTCATCACAAAAGAAAGTTTGGAGCGTGTAAGTGACGTTATCAAGCATTGCCGTACGTTTGAAGCGCTGAAAGCGCGGCGAACTACACCTTAAGTTCGGCCACCTGCCCAACCTTACTAATGTCGCCAGCGTCGACGTGCATCCAACCCCATCAGATCTCACGTCTATGATTCACCAAGTAGTGCGCGAAGAGCTCGACCTACGTGAGGCAGCTTCTCGCCCGGCACCTAATGTTTGAGAACCCTTTCCTGCTTGCGACTTAAGCGCTACGACTATCAACGCCGCCTCCCTTAATGCCTACAACTATAAGCCTCGTCCTCGAGGGCCAAGCAAAACTATGCGTCCGTACTACCTATTGTATGATGAACACACACGCAGACCACCTACCGTTTATCAGGCATGGAACGTCCGGGCCATTCATCTTTCTGCTGACATCAGCGCACCTCGCGAACGTCCTATATGCTTTCACTGTGGCATCTGCGATCATGTCGCCCGATTCTGCCCCGATCGCCGTCGCACGGCAGCACCGTCCCATGGGTGACCACGCACTTTCTACGGGAGCAGCGATCAGCATGTTGAGGATACACCCTGGCCCTCGGACTCCGACAGCAGGCCAAACCATCGGGCGAATCACCGTACTGACTCACCGGCGTCTGTGCGGAGCTTGACGCCACCACCTTCAAGGTATCGATGATCCCCATTTCCTCGATGACGTCCCACTTCACCGCCGCCGAGAAACTAGGCGGCACGACCGATGGAGTTGAGGGCGCCAGTCATCTTAAGCTACACGCCGATACGCCTCCACCAGTGACCATACGTCATAACAAGATTTGTGTTTCTGTGAACAATGTTACAACGGCAGCTTTACTGAACACGGGAGCAAGTGTCTTTGTTATCAGCATGGATTTTAAAACCCCAATAGACAATAAGGTGATGTTCAAATGAGATATTGCAAGCACATTTCATGCTGTGAGTGGAGAATCGCTACGACCTTTTGGTGTGTGTACCGCGAACTCTCTCTCTCATAACGTCTATCAAGCCGAATTCGCAGTGCTTGCTAAATCAATGCATAATGTGATTCTGAGTCTAGATTTCCTGCAACAGTGCGGTGCCACTCTTGATTGCGGTACCGCCAAGCTTTTTGTCTCTCCTTTTGTTGCCGACCAACCTGCTACTTGTTCGCACACCCTCGCTGTCTGTGAAAATTACGTAGCATCACCTCGTCCGTTATCCAGTGTTCAGCTTACTGTTCCTAGTGCCGACAATGATGCATTCACACTGTTGTTGAGCTGATGCCATCAATCATCGCAAAGAAGGGTGTGCTTGTGCCTCTCTGTATTGTCTCTGTGGCCTATGTCACAAATACATTGTGGGTGTCAAATTTGTCAAACCAGTCTGTTGTGCTTCCAAGCGATATGCGACTTGCCTGGTTTGAAGCGGATACGAGCCTTAATATCGATGCCTTGAGCAATCACACTTCGAACGAATCCCGTGCGCATGAGACTAGCCCTGGTGTCCCCGAAGACTCTTCGCCGTTTTTGAACACGATTAGCAAGAGACTACCCTCTGATAAGCATCAAGCCCTGGTCAGCGTCCTTAGCAGGCATGCTTCATTGTTTAATTTCACCCAGGATGCTACCAAAGTTCGTGTTCCCAATACACCAGCTCGCCACAGGATTGACACGGGGTCCGCGCATTCCATAAGGCAGAAACCACACCGTGTGTCTGCATCGGAGCGCAAAGCGATCGCTAAACAGATGGAAGACATGTTGGCTAGGGGTGTCATCTAAGACTCTTCTATCCCCTGGGTTGCACTGGTCATCCTTGTGAAGAAAAAAAATGAGTCCTGGAGGTTTCGCGTCGACTACCGGCGTCTGAATTCGTTGAGAAAAAAGGATGTGTATCTGCTTCCCCGCATAGACAATGTTATCGACTGTCTTCATTCGGCATCTTACTTCTCATCTGTGGACCTGCGATCGGGCTATTGGCAGGTACCTATGCATTCCGTCGACAAAGAGAAAACTGATTTTGTCACGCCAGATGGCTTGTTTGAATTCAATGTCATGCCGTTTGGTTTGTGCAAAGTCCCTGCGACATTTGAAAGGTTTATGGACACGGTACTGCGTGGTCTCAAATGGGAGATTTGTTTATGTTACCTCGACGACATCGTCATTTTTGGACGCACTTTTGCTGAACACAACGATCGACTTGACGTTGTTTTAACATGCCTTGAACAAGCTGCCCTTATCCTGAACTCCAAGAAATGTCACTTCGGTCAGCGAGAAGCACTTGTACTTGGTCATCTTGTAGACAAACATGGTGTGCGCCCAGACCCTCAGAAGATTGCTGCAGTTACCTGTTTTAAACAACCGCAGTCACAACGCGAACTAAGGAGTTTTCTAGATCTCTGTTCATAATTCCGTCCATTTGTGCCCAAGTTTGCTGATACTGCCTACCCATTGACTTCACTGCTTTGCAAAAATAAGGATTTCATCTGGACAGCGGAGTGTGATGCCTCGTTTCGTGAACTTAAATTCTTTCTCACGTCTGGACCCATACTGCACCATTTCGACCCGTCTGCCGCGATAGAAGTGCACACCGACGCGAGTGGCATCAGTCTCGGTGCCGCGCTCATCCAGCGCTTCGATGACGCCGAGCATGTTATCGCCTACGCCAGTCGTTCGTTGAGCAAGGCCGAGAATAATTACATTGTTACTGAACAAGAGTGCCCCGCTGTGGTTTTTGCTGTGCATAAGTTCCGTCCATATCTTTACGGGCGGCACTTCACGATCGTGACTGACCACCATTCACTATGTTGGTTGGTTGGTCTCCATGACCCTTCTGGTCGCCTCGCACGATGGGTGCTACGTTTGCAGGAATTTAACTTTACAATATGCTACAAGAGTGGCCGCCATCATGCAGACGCTGACTGTCTCTCGAAACTTTCCCTACTCTATGTGACGCCGACAATTTTGACGATTTTCTAGCTGCCATCAACGATACTGCCTTTCCTGACCTCGCTACCTTCCGGGAAGAACAGCGCAACGACCGCAGCTTGGATGATTTTTTTGACTCAACCGATCGGTAGCCATGGTTTTATCGTTCGAGATGGCTTGCTTTACAAAAAAATTACGCGGCTAATGGTGCCCGCCTTCTTTTAGTGGTCCCCAAGAATTTGAGAATGCACGCACTCTATGCTATGCACGACGACGCATCAGCGGGGCACTTGGGGTTTGCCAAAACATACCACCGCCTGCTGGCTCGATTCTGCAGGCCTACCATGCGATGCAATACAGAAAAGTATGTGGGCAGTTGTGATAAATGCCAGCAATTCAAGCGACCAAATACTATCCCGGTTGGTCTTTTCCACCCCTTGATGTCACCCTCGTCTGCTTTCGAAATGGTTGGGGTGGATGTTCTCGGTCCATTTCCGCGTTCATTGAACAACAACCGCTAGAATATAGTCTGCGTTGACCATATGACACGTTATGTGGAAACCAAAGCGCTACCAACAGCCATGGCCATCGATGTATCAAGGTTCCTCCTCTCTTCTGTGATACTGCGCCTTGGACCGCCTCAGATTATTCTGAGTGATCGCGGTCGACAATTCGTAGCCAATGTTGTAGAAGAACTCTTGCGTCTCTGTGCTTGCCAGTTTCGTCACTCGACCTCATATCACCCACAGACAAATGGCCTCGTCGAGCGCACTAACAGAACGTTTACCAACATGCTTTCAATGTACGTTGACTCCAGGCTCAAGAACTGGGATGACATCTTGCCATTTATCACCTATGCCTATAACAGGGCAAAGCATGAAACCTCTGGCTATAGTCCATTCGATCTTTTTTATGTGAGACCACCCCGCCACTTTCTTGACACAATTCTGTCTTTTCATGCACATGAGGACTCTTCCATTGCCCAGACTCTCTGCCGTGCGGAGGAAGCACGTCGCCTGGCTCAGCTCCGTACATTGGCAACCCAAGACCGCTCCAAGTTTGTCTACGACTCGTGACACAAGAACATGTCGTACGAAAAAGGAAAAAAAGTATGCCTATGAACACCCTTTCGCAAGCGTGGCCTGTACCAGAAGTACCTGGCTCGTTACACCGGTCCTTTAGTCATCATCGATCGCCTAAGTGATGTGACGTATTCAATCACTCGTCTCGTATCTTGCAGCTACCGTTCTAGACAGACACAGCTTGTTCACATTGCCCGCCTAAAGCGCTTTCATTCTCGTGGCTGATGCTCGCCCAGGGGGCTTCGTCTGGGAAAGGGGGAGTGTGACGCTGAAGCAGCAACATGTGAAGGGAGGAAGAGGAGAACCAAGTGGTCTGTTTGGAAGCAGCGCGGCTACCCTTTGCCATTCGTTCTTCAATAAACACACCTCATTGCAACAATATCTATGGTCTTTCAGGTTTCATAATTATTGAATTCGGTGGAGAAAAATCAGGTGCAATTCTACAAAACGATAATTAGGGAGACATTGTGATTTTTTGTTGAAAGATTTCAAAATGCTATTTTATTTTATTGATGAAATATGCAGATGTTTCAAGTACTTATGCAAGTTAATTAGTAATTACAGTAAAAGGTAATTCACTCCCCAAGTTAGCACGCTCTTTGAATGGTTGGTCAAGAACTGGGTAGTTTTCACAGTGATACACACATTGTCGACAAAAATTTGAAACTCTGTATAGGTCACTAGGGTTCACTTCACCTAACAATATCTAAATTCATTGTCCAGAAGTTGGTTAGTTATATCGCTCGTGCATACAAAGTTTCACAGAGGTTAAGGGGGCAGACTGGTCTTAGACATTTTTTTTGTTCATTTCTTCAGTAATCTTGATCAAACTGCACAGAATTATGCATTTTTTTCTGCTGATTTAAAATATTTAATTAGTTTTCCTATAACTCATCTTGTTCCTTAGATAACTTAAGTTCACCCTCCATTGTTTAAGGCCACCATAGAAAAAAAATGTTTAATTAAAAGTGATTTTTAAGGTATGCCAACATAGACTATTGATATAGATTGAAAGTATGCAAGAGTTTTTTTTTTGTTTTTAGGCTTTTCTTGGTACCAGGAAAATGTGTTTCTTTTAAGGGGAGTTTCGTTTACTGAGAGATAAACAAGGTACAATATTCAAGTAAGAAACCAAACATATTAGTAGTAGTTGTTCCATTTAAGCAGCAGTTTCATGTAAAATAGTTTTGTTTAATGGGAGTGTACTGTATCTATTTTCAAAAGAAGTTGGAATTTTATTACATTTTTGATGAGTAATTAACCGAAAAGCTTGTGCTCTAAATTCTGCTCTCATACTTGCATTCTACACACATACAGGTTTCCATTGTATAAAGAATTATTGTTGTACCTGCCCTAGCTGCAGAGATACTGAGGCCTCAAAATTGAAGTTGTAAATTTACTTTCTGAGAAAAATAAAAAAAAACACTGAAAACACACAGCTTCTTCAAAAAGCGACAATGATAATGATCATGTTTTGTGATCCTCATAAAGGTGCTCATAAATTGTAGCAGAGCTTCCAACACAGGTGCCGACAAAGTATGAAAAAGCCTCAAGTCGGTTTCCAATTTTTTTGCAGGTTCTGCATGCTAACAGCACCAAGAATCTAGACAGTTAGAATGACATTACAAACAAAATAAGTACCACTTCCATGAGTGTGAAAATTTGCAGATAGAAAAATAATTACAGAAACCAAATATGTCAATTTTAAAAAATGAATTTTTTAGTCACTTTTATGGTCCCAAAAAGCAGTCTGCCGCCTTGATTCTCCCTAAATGCTTTTAAGATGTAAGGATTGGGTAAAGCCAGATGGCATTTTGCACGAAAAATGGAGAATAAGAAAGAGAGCACAGACAGGTGCAGTCTGCGCTGTGCCCGTCAGTGCTTTCTTTCTTCTTGTCCGTACCGTTTCTTTGTGCAAAATGCCATCCACAATGGTATACCAACTCGCCCAATGCTCTATTCTTCTAAGGTAAAACGAGGTTTATTTCTGATAACAAACAAGTGTATTTATAAAGAGCAGCAAGCTCAAAAACCTGGCCTGCAGTCCAGCCCTTACACTAGTGCCCCAGCCCACACCCGTTTTCGTCCCATAGTTTTTTTTTTATTAGGCATGTTCATGAGCCTTCAATGCACAGTGAGCAGCTGTCCCCACTGAAGAAGAACTCGGCGGGCAAAGTTGACGGATGGGTTTCTTTTCGAATGTTTGTGGCTCGAGAAGTAATTTTGCAGTGGTCCAAGGTTGCCAAAGGCGCCCCGCCGCGGTGGTCTAGCGGCTAAGGTACTTGGCTGCTGACCTGCATGTCGCGGGTTTGAATCCCGGCTGCGGTGGCTGCATTTCCAATGGAGGCGGAAATGTTGTAGGCCCGTGTGCTCAGATTTGGGTGCACGTTAAAGAACCCTAGGTGGTCGAAATTTCCGGAGCCCTCCACTACGGCGTCTCTCATAATCATACGGTGGTTTTGGGACGTTAAACCCCACATATAAAGGTTGCCAAAGGCATTTTTTTCTCCTTGCAAGAAGAGGCCCTACCTGGCACCTCGACGTCTTTATGTATGTATATTGGAGGAGGCTCAAACATACTTGATTTCCCTCCGTTACCAGTTCAGAAGAACTAGAAGAGAGATTATGGATTATCTTTCAATGCATGGTTGAAACACCTGCCACATCATCTGCTCCATCCTTCTTCACGGTCTCGACCCTGCCGTGACAGAACTCCCATGACAGCTGCCTTCCAACTGAGATGAGTTTGAGACCTCTGATATAGAGCTGCAGAAATCTACATAAGTTACAGAATTCTATGTAAAGTCACGGACTCTATTGCCTTCGAAAATTCATCAAGTGGGCAAAAATCGGACTACAAAGGCATTTTATTCGTCTATTTTTGCATGGCTAAATTTCTACAAAAGTTCCAAGAACTTCGTTGGAGTGCTTGGCCTGAGCAGCGACGTTCTTCTTGTGGGCCACGACGCAGTTCTTGAGCACTGCACCAGCACCGATTTCTTGCGTCCCGCAGACAATGCAACCCTGTATGCTCACACCGTCACCGACTGTGACGCCGTCCAGAAGCACAGAGTCCGACACTTTGGCTTGCGCTCCGATCCGACAGTTCTGACCTAGCACGCAGTGACGGACAGACGACTTCTCGCCAAACTCTACTTTGTCGGCGACGATGTTGTCAAAACGACCAGGGGAGATGTGCGGAAAGATTTCCTTGCTCAACTGATAAGCCTGCAGTACAAGAAAAAAAAAGAAAGCGGTGTTGGAGGGTCATTAAAAAAAAGGTGATTTTTTTCCTGTTACTAAATTACTCCTTGACTATACTGAAATAACCACACTTGCCACAAGAAGATGCTTGGTAAGCAAAAATATGTGCAAAAAATAAAGATAATAAAAATGGCATGACAGTCAGCAGGAGCAGGATCTTGTCTTCAGGAGAGGGGGGCAGGGGGTGCACGGCTCTTGAACTAGATGTCGTATAAGATATAAATGACTAGATATCGCTGCTTCTGTTCATTTAAAGAGACACTAAAGGCAAGTGTTAAGTCGACATTTATTGTTGAAATAGCAATCCAGAAACCTCATAGTGTTATTTTTGTGCCAAGGAAGTGCTTAATTTGAAATAAAATCAGGTTTTAGTGGTTTGCATCGGATTACCCATCTCAAGCGAAACGTCTCACGTCACAGTTGCTGTACACAACATTGCCCAGCTTTACTGCTCCGCCATGGACGCTAACACCAGCAGGACTAAAGCAGCGGAAGCTACAGCAAGAACAATGGCAATACCACAATTTCCTGCCATTCGCTCAGAGATGGCAGAGGCCATTGGTTCAACTATGCCCCACTAGATGGCTCAACCTGTCCAGTTTAACCAGGCAAAAATTGAACTTTGGAACCACTCGTGCCACTCCCCATAGTAACGTCCAGCGGTTCTTTTTTCGATGAATCAAACAGAAATGAACAAGCAGCATTTTATTACGTCTCTTGATGCAGGGAAAGTTGTTTATTTAGTGTAGCAATTACTAGTGATTAATTGTAGGCTGTGACTCTGAAGTCATCCGGATCACTTTGCAAATGTCCTACTGCGGCGTATGTGTTCTCGTGCGTTTACCCTAATTTCTCGGTAAGTAGGGCACTGCTATTCATAATAATGTCGTTTTAGATGTCATACATTGAGCTTTCATTCTTATGTAAATTGTTATCTGGCTTTAGTGTCCCTTCCTTCAATTGGAATATGCATACATGACATTCATTTAATGACGTGTACCATTTGAAAAATATTAACAATGGCAAATGCTGTGAAACAGTCGGCCAGTAATCGCTGACATTGACTAGCACTAGCTACTGTCCTGTAAAGTTGGTCAATTGCTCATGCAACAATGTAATAAAAATGCATGTAAATGAATTTTATTATTGTTTTATTACATTGTCTACTGCTTCACATTGAATGTTTTCCACGCTATCAAAGTTCCCCATGGGAACTCTGCTGTCAATTTTGTATCGAAGCTGAGGCTTAGATATCAAATCAAAATAGCCAAGCTGAAATAGTGCAGATGGAAAATCACATGCTGCCAGCTTTAACTATGGTAAGCAGTTTATCTTCACAGCACTTCTGCAAGTCCAGCCTTATCGGTACTTGCTCACAGCTCAACATACAGTGGATATCAATATACAAGGAGAACACCTAAGGAAATGGCAAATTTCCTAAGCACAAGCTACTGACAAATTCCGTTCAAGGAAAAGCGATATAGCGCCTTTTTGTGTTGCAGCATCGACACCTATAGACAAATGATCTCACCTGTCGATTTGCCTCCATATATCCAGCGACTGTATTTGTTCTCACTAAAAATGATCCTTCAGCGACATAGGCGTAGCAGCGTATTGGATTCTTCTGTGTGCCTGTGTCGCCCAGGTTAAGGTCATCCCCTATATCCAGACCAAAAAGATCGCTCCCACTCTGCGGAGCATACCTTTTCAAAGAGACAAAAAACAAATGAAAGTAATTCAGAGAATTACAGCAGGATTGCTGATACTCATGTATCATTCACATGCAAGCTTGTGCGTCAACAGTGCATAACTATTTCCTTGCTCAAAGCCTCCGGTTCATCAGGAAGATACAGATCAGAAAGCATTCATGGCTTCTTGACGGATGTTGTCATCAAAGTGTGACGGCATGAATAAATCACAGCCGTTTTTGTATGATGAAACCAGATGTTCCAAACCAGCAATAAAAAATTCATGTCAATAAGTATTCAAATACTTTCTATTGCTCTTATACTATCACTGAACACTACAAGGAAAAACGCAATATAGAAGGACAACACTAGTGAATGATCTGCTTCAGTGATCAGAATGACATCATCTGATGTCACTTCCTGCATTTAACTGTTACTTAAGGAAACAAACGTGCCTGCCCTGAAAATCTGTGTTTGCTCTGTTGCAATCACCTAAGCCATTCTGCACCCAATTTGAATATCTGTATCACTGACGATGGGTAGGATGCAAATGAACCACCTTTTTTTTTATGATGCCACGGCACATGCGCTCTTCCCCTAAAAGAAAAGTATCGAAACGCCATACCATCTAAAAGGCCTTCATTTTGGCATAGTGGCTAGAAAAGTCACTATAAATATGGCAATACCAGTTGTCCCGGCTCCTGACGAAAACGGCAAAGAAAGCACGGGAAACGGCGCTTTAAGGTCTTTTGATAAAACAGGCTAAGTCAGGTCTTTATTTTCATTCGGCAGCTATGGTCTGCGTGGATTGCCCTAGGCTCTTCTCTCTATCTCCATTGTCTTTTCCTGTCAGGTCTTGTCAACACTTTTCCATTTCAGGGGCATTTACATCTATTCACCATAGCAACAGAAACAAAACATCCTCTTACTTTTGAAAGTTTTGAACCCTCTAGGAGGCGCTCCAGAAACATGAGCGAGAAGGAAAGGGGAGGGTGTCGCTACCATGGAAACTTGTTTTATCTAGGCACCTTAAGGCGATAGCGCCTACCTGAATATGTCGGTGTCCGCTTGCTCCCCGTCCACGACGTCTTCCGAAGTCCGCTTCGGGGGAGCGTTTTTGAACTGATACCTCGTCAAGAACGGTACCAGCTCGCCTTTGATCGTCGTGATACTGGCGTCCTTCAACAGGTACGGGAGGAGCCACCTGTTCAGGAGGTAGACGTGGGCGTCCACCAGGTCGGACCGCACGTCAACGACGGGGTGCTCCCTGAGCACCTTCCGCCGCAGCGTGACGGTCTCCTCGAAGTCGGCCTCGGCGTTGAACAGGACGAGCCTTTGGGTGCCGGGTTCGATCCCCACCAGGTCTCGTTCGAGTTTCGGTTTCCCGCGCGTCCCGGGCACGGGAGACTCCCGCAAAGACTGCGAGGCCGGCGCCAGCAGTACGGTCATGGTCGCGTTGCGAACTCGGTGCAAGTTCGCGACCAGCGTGAAGTCGAAGTCGGTCACCAGGTCGCAACCGACGACTAACACGTCCTTCTTGATCTTGGTGACGATCTGGCGCAGGCTCTGCAGCGTGCCCAGGTCGTCTTCCGCGGCGGCAGCGGCGACGAACTCGTAGTCGAGTCGAAGTCCAACCCGGTCGGCCAGCGAGTCATCGACGCGACCGCGCGCCGACGACGGCAGGATGACGATGGCCTCGGTGAAACCGGCGTTCTTGAGGGCGCGCAATGGGTAGTAAATCATGGGTAAGTTTGCAACGGGAAGCTGGTACTTCAAGCAATCGGCGGTCAAGAGCTCAGTGAGCCGGGAGCCGCGGCCTGCGGCCATAACCACGGCCTGGAAGTCGATCATGTCGTCTTCTCGCTAAAGAACTGATTAAGTCCCGATAGTTCGGTACAGACTTAGGATACTGGATTGCGAAACGAAGAACGCATAACAAGAAAGACTCACTAGGCCGTACGCTGCTCTTGTAACCACATGCGCCCAGATGTCAACATATAGAGCGCGTTCGTGTACTCTAGACACGTGGACTTACGTTGTGCCCTCAGTGTAGCCACTGGTGCAATGCGTGCTCAAAAAATTCGAACGTAATGCGGGTATCATGACGTCATATGTATGTGGCTCGTGACATGGTTTGTGAAGCTTTACGTAATAAGAGAACGCACTTTGACGTGACGCGTTGCGTATGTTTGAAGTTGCGTAATCAATTGAATGCGTTTGTCAGTGAGGCTTATAATAATCGCCCCACCATTACTAGAACTAAACTCATAATTGTAACAAAAACAAAATAGTTTTACGAAGTGCTTATTGGATAAGTAAAAACTTAATTAGGCTTCAACCATCAGCCGAAATAGCTCAGTTGGGAGAGCGTTAGACTGAAGATCTAAAGGTCCCTGGTTCGATCCCGGGTTTCGGCAAAACATTTTTTGCGAAATCCGTCTTTTTTTCTTATTGTAGAGTCAAAAGTTACAAATAATGCTGTCAAATTCTCAATGCCAAACTAATTAAAAGACCACAAAAACAGCTCAATGAAGCGTATTCCACATAAGATAATACAAACTTAGTCCACACTTGCGTTGCTTCGTTGAGCAATTTATGCAATCTCTTACAAAAGCACAGCTTTATCCAGCGACTAACCTCCAGTGTGACAGGGGTATAAACTAGCTATGAGCTTCCTAATCAACTTCACTGCAGGACCACAGGACACAATTTAAACGTGCAGCGATGCATAAATGCACAGTGTTCTAAAGCACACCGCAGGTGTAGGCTGCACTGCAAAGTTGGAGGACGAAGTTGAGGACCCTGTGTCAGTACAGTTTTTCGTCCTCAACTTTGCAGCGCAGCCTTCCCCTGCAGTATGTTCCAACTAGCCCACACACAAGCTTTTCTAACTCATAAATGCCCTTCTGTTCTAAAGTGCATTTCCCTCGCACCACTTCGCACATTTCAGTTTGTTCAGAAGATTGCATACGTAATCTGTACATAAAGTAACAGCACACAGTATTTTGCTGAATGACATGATATATCGCAGCATGAAATTGGGCTCTACAATATTGTACACAGGAAAGATGTACTCTTAGGCCTTTACACTGTGCACCTAATTGCATGGCATCTTCAAGTGCGATGAATCCAAAACTGTCAAACTGACACATATTGAGGAATTGAATGCAATTACTACTTGCAGGCAATGTTGTTGAATATTGTTGTTGAAAACTTAATCTGCATGTGCATAAAAACACAACTCTGAGCTAACCCAGTCTAATTGCAGGATAAAAGTACCCATGATTAAAATGACGCTCTGTGCTAAAGGTAAGTGAAGTTTTTGGTTATTGCTCTAAATGTGCTGCTCTGAAAAGGAACCAGTCGTACTTTGGGCATAAAAAGCTCTTCTTTGCATATGGGTCCACCAGGCCAGTGAGATGGTAGACACAAACAAACACTAAAATGCATACCATGCATGCACCACAAAAATATTGGATATTCATATATACATGCATTCTCCAAGATCGCTATATTTGAAGGGATCTTAAAACATGGTTAACTAATAGCATACGAATTTTGGTGATTAATGATAAACAGCTATAGTCACAGTTGCTTAACAGATGCCTACCAAACAACCTAGAAAATATAGTATCATTGCAATATCATGACAAAAAAAAAAATGGCCACTGGTGGCCAGTCTTAGGTGCCGACCGGCCCGCTATCTGAGAAACTGTCCGGGGCTGGTCTAAAACTGGACAGGTGCCAACGATACTCGTGCTAAATGAAAAAGTGTAATTGCAACTAAACGGCATGATGGTGCAGTCAGGCATCATGGTGTCTACATTTCATGCGATAGACCTTCATGCATCTTGCACTATAAGCCTTACATTATATGTTTATGCAAGGTTGGCCAAATAGTTCAAGCTGTCCTCCATCAAAAGGACAACCTATAGTAAAAGTTAATAACGTGAACTTTGAAATCACTGCCCTGGAAAGGAGAAATGGAAATAAGCTCCAGGGTTTATAATGCCTGATAATTACACTTCTGGTACTTATACCAACTCGTATCTCCAAACATGCTTTCAAGTTGAAAATTTTTTGTGTACTTATAGCTCAACACCAGAGACAAAACAGGCTTAATTTAACACCCACATGTTCTCAATACCAATACATGATGTTCAGAGTAGACGAGAATTTTCATACCTTTACGGTGGTCCGATTTTGCTGTCACGTAAAAATATTTGCCATATGCAAATTATGTAACCTGCATGCATACTGCTTATGAACACCAATGAATAGAAAGACACACACACACACTTTCCACGTAAAATATTTTATGCATGGCCACTTCCCACAATGTGCTTACAGGTGCCCCCAAGAATGACCAGAATAATGTTAGTGTAAAAGGTATACATGCACCGCATCATATTTACAGATGGCGAAAGAAACCTTCATAAAATTACTTTTTCCACGATAAACGCACAATAAGAATGAGAAGTCAAGAAAAAAATGACGTCCAGTAGAATGCAAAAATCCACGAAACCATACCGTGATAAGGTTTTTTACAATTAAAACTGTAAGGTGCGTTTCTTGGACGGCAGTACTATCCAGGATGGTGAAACACACTTGATTTTTTTTCTATGAGCCGTCTCACAAATATTTTATAGACAGTAATAAACACAAACAAATACACACAAATGAAACATCCTCAGTACAAATATCAAAATATGTTTACACACGCACAGATATGTTCTGTCATGGTGAATGGCCCCTATGAAAGGCCCCTGCATTGAGACGGCTTCATTGATTACTTGACTTACAGAAAACTCATACCTTAGTACCAAACAGTACGTGCTCCTAAATCACGACATAACAACAAAACTCTTGACTGTACATATGTAATGCCTCATCCGTAAACCGAAATTGACGCGAATGCCATGTCACATAAATTCACACTACACCGGAAATTGTGCTGGCATCATCCACAATAGGTAACACAGCAAAGCCGCACACTCCATATCACCGAGAAGAAGAGATAGGTAACCGATACACCAAAAAAATCTCTGCTATAGTACATTTGAACGTCGCACGTTCACGGGTATAGGAATATTTTTTATTCAAATACAGGACACAAAATGTCGCAAGACACAGCGCATCGTATGTACCACACGTTGACAATTCAGTGCAACTTTCAACAGTGCGAAATGCAAAAAAAGAAAATCTCTTAATTAAAGTACCCCTGATGATTTTTATTAGAGCAATGTGGGATAAAAAAACGCTGACAATAAAATCACTTTCTTTTAATTACATTGCATCAAAGACCGTGCCAGCAAATAATAAAGGCGTGTCCAATGATAAACTGTGGATGACATTTAAGAGACAAATTTGTACATATTCTCATAAATTGTTTCCAATGTCTTTTCTCCCCAGGCAATCAAACATGATGACACATATTAAAATGACTGCCCACAATTTATAAGCAACACAATGCGTTTGGACTGCAACTTTTTAACCTAAAGAGGCATTATCTACCTCGACGCTACAGGCCAAGCATACATTTAGGAACATTCCCGAATCTCCAAGACAAAGTTCAAGTTTTGTGCATGCCCAACAGAGGGATCGGAAATGTGGAGATCTCAGTGCTGATAGTGGCCACTCTTCGACTATTGTATGGTTAGCGCACCTTCAATTGACGGAAGATAGTGAAGATAGCACGCAAGAGCATGACTTTAAAATTAACCGTAGGCTTGGCAAGCGCAAGCCAGAGATTTTTTTCAGCAACCTTGTGTCTGCCAGTTATACAAGTTCCAAGAGAGGCACCGGGTAACAGGAACTCTGCTGAACAACCAAGCCATAACGACCACACTGAGAACTTCACCAAGTTCTTACAACGAATGTGCCTGAGCCAGACACCGAACTCTGTTGAGGACAAAGCTCAGATAAACACTACGGAAAAGAAGAGAAAGTTGTGATAACTAGGAGACGCACAAGTGCTAAAGAAGACTTCACTTCAAGTCTGCGCTCGCCATGTTCACATTTCCTTGTGTGATACGTACAGCGCTCGACGAATGACGCAATTTTCTAAGCACGAAGCCGTCAACAGGTTTGTGCCAAAACCATGTGCTACTAACGCAAAGACGATGCAACGTGCCACTTGATAAAAACGACGGCCTTTGCAACACATCGTGACTGAATGTGACAATCGGTGCTCCCTGACGATGCACAAAGCACCAGCTTCCATGCAGTCAAAGTATCGTGTTTTGCTTGTCAAGCACTGCGTGGTCAACTGTGCTTACATATCAAACACCTTGTTGCTGAGCAGACAAGCGGGCAGCCAGATGTACCCGAAGTGAACGTCACACAGTGGTGCGCACATCATAAAAGATTAAATATCTGCCTTTAAAGCAAGGCTAAAGCATCATGTGGCAACAAAGAAGGTAGGAGGAATGATCGCACTTCCGTGTACAGACCTTGAGTCTGAAATTGGACATATTAAGTACAATGTGAAAGAGGTCGGTTACGTCTTATCGTTAAAGAAGCCACAAACTACCCCTCAATCTTTGGTGGAAAAAAACACATCCAGTGATAAAGCAGATGCTGTTACTAATAGCTCAGCCAAACCTCGCACTCATGCACAGGGAGGAGAGCTTGCAGAATGCAAAGTTTCCACTTTCTCAGGCACCTTTTTTTTTTATATAAAGCCTGTGCTCACTCTCTTCAGAGCTACAACTACCGTGTTTGGCACAAATTAAGGGATAGCTCGCTACTGGCCAACAACTAAAATAAATAAAGAGCAGCGCTTCGATTAAATAAGCTTCTCGCCACAGAATGCCACCCCGTGCTCGTGCCGTGCTCCACAGTCAGCTAAAATGACACAGTAGCCACCCAAGCGCGTTCAGGAATCGCAATGGGAGTGGGAAATCGCTTTTCATCACGTGCGCTCAAGGTCGTAACGCACTCTAACATATAACTTCGCTCTACCACGTCATCCCTCTATGCTTAGCTTCCTGCGCACTAGTCGAGACGAGAGAAGAGAAAAAGTGCTTAAAGCCCGAGACAAATCCTGGCAACTATGATCGTTCTTGACAGATTCGAAAAATTTTTGTAGCAGCCGATTCGTGAGGCAACAAACTCCAATACTGAAATCATTCGATGACTACTTTAAAAGGTGGTACGGTCCCTCTTACGCCTCTCGACGTGGCTTCCACAAAGCCGTCCTTGAAGGTAACTACACAATGCACTGCCAGAAGCATCACGATGCTACGACAGATATTGCAAAGGAAAAAAATAAACTAACTATAAAATGAAGGTAGTTCCGGAACATTGCCTTTGACAGATAACTGTGCCGCGTAGTTTTAAAATGGCATAAATGAACACTGAAGTTACAAGTAGTCAAGCAAGAAATTTCACTGCAGTCCATTTCGATGAGGTGTTTTAGTAGGGCCAGCAATTTGTCCAGCAACATCTCATCACTTTGGGCCTCGATGTTTTTATCAACATGTGTCTCATTTGGAGAAATAAACATTGTTATGAGTATATATTTATTACAAAACTATTAAAATATTTTACTTTCTTCCAAAAGCTATAGACAAGCATTTGGTCACCAGCAGAGAATAATTACATAAGTGAATATCAGGTAAAGCAATATTTACACTAGGGTAACAAACAAGATGTAAAGGTGTAGACACACAAACAAAATTCATTGCGAAACAGCACGGCTGATTTCAAATGATCATAAACAAGACAATTAGATGAAATACCATTAAGGACACAAAGAAAAACACCACAACACAGTAAAAGGCCGATTAACAGTCAATGTAAAAAATCAGATCCCCAAGGTCAAATTACCGGGAGTATATGGAAAAGGGTCGTTACTCGATATCACTCACTTTTCACAAACAAAACCACCCTTTGTCAGAGTGATTATGCAAGACAAAAGGGTGTCAATGAATCCCTTAAAGGGGAACTCTGGCGATTTTTCCATATTCACTGAGTTCAATAAAACCTCCAACATATGTTTGCTTCGGAACCCTGATGATATGTGCCTATGTGCCTAAATTGTAATTACAATGAACCACCCTAGCTGTTTCAGGACTGTTAATACTATTTGAAAGTGGCATTATCTCAATATGTTCGAAAATGCACTGGAGTTCCCCTGGCACAGTTTAACCCTTTGCGGTCTGTTGTCGGTTAGCGCCCGGCAACTTAACACGGCCGCAGCGGCCCGACAAGGGTGTTCATGGTTTATATTTTGCCGTTTTTCGACTGAAAGTCGCGTGTATTTTCAAAGCGCGTAAAGCGTCATCTTTTGAGGAACGAGGGAGCTTACTTTTTTTAGGTTAACTAGTTTTTACACTAGGGTGCAGCACTATGTTCAGCACGGAGCCTAGAGTGTACCTGCACGGGCGTGATTCGCTGAGAAGCATGATCACGCTTTCGCTGCGTGCGATTTACGGTGGTGCTTTTAGTGAAAGCGAGGACGGCTTTATTGTGGAAGACAATTATGTGCCTCCGCCAAACAGTGATGACAGTGATTCAACAGAAATTAGTGACGAAGACAACGACAATGACGGTGGAGAGAACACCTTGAGTCTTCTGCAAAGCCTGAAGTAACAACCCCAGCCTGTACCCATAGAATGCTTTGAGTGATATCACACGCTGCCCGAATATCGCCAAAGGAATTGGCTGCTGAATGCAGGAGCAAAAATAAATATCCGGTCAGTTTTTATTACACCATTCCTGTTACTCTTCGTGATGCCAGAAACTGGCGAAATAGTTTCGAACTGGTAGAGGCGGAAAGTGGGTAAAAGTTTTGGACCACAAAGAGTTAAACTAATCTAAGTGGCCAAATGTCCTCTACTAATCAAGACGACAAGGTAATGAAGTAGGCCACAGCCCCTTTTACTCAACAAGTGGTAGCCACTGGGATAAATATCCTTGAATATCTGAGTCAATCAGCTAGCCCGATTAACTATTCTGCCAAAGCTGTAGTCAACGTTACTTAATGTAACATGTCAAGAGACAAGATTGCTTCTTTCGGCAGGCTCCATAGCAATGACATCCTAGCATGTGCCTATTTGGAATATTCATTTCATCATTCATTATGTCTGAAAAGACGTTGACAACAAGTTATGAAATCTAGCTCGGTTCTGGAGTAAATAGTGAAACATTGCATTACCTGTTGTTCTTGCACTTTGCAAAGGTATATGTGTCAACAAAAGTGACTGACTAATGTCTAGCTCAGACAAACCAGAGGCCAATGGCTAGCTCAAATTGCAGAATGACTACTTAAGCTGGTAGAATGATTACCTAAGTAACCAGAGTGGCTACTTCGGGTAGTATGATGGCTATTATTGCAATAGGAATTACATGGACACTCTCGGCTGGATGTTGCCGTCGGCATCGACGTCGGTGTTATCGTCGATGTCAGTGTCCCCGTCACTCACCGTATATGTACTATACGTATATATATGTGAAAACCCAAGTAAGAAATGTCACTGCAATTGTTGCACAGTCTCCGTATTTGAAAAAGCCGCGCTTTCAAGACACAACGAAGTAACGACTGAGACACTTATTCACGTTAATCTATGCCTGTGAGTACGTTTTGTGTGTCATTTGTGTGTGAGAAACGCGGGGCACATTTTGATTTGCTTGCCATTCTGCGCGTGACATTTTAATTTGTTGCTATCGCATTCATTGCTTCACCTTCGTGGCAAAGCTGTGACTTTTTTCAGATATTAGAGTGCCTACATCACCTAGCAGAGTGCCTACCTCGGCTAGTAAAGTGGCTAGCTAAAAACGGTGTTGGTAATCGTGTCAACCCACAGACAAACTGACCAATAGCTAGCTCTACTATGACCAGTGGTCGCTGGTTAGCCCATCTTGTAGAGTGGCTACTTCAGCCAGGAGAGTGGCTACGACAGCTAATATAGTGACTACCTTAGCTAGTAGAAGGGCTACCTGGGCTAGAATGACTGGCTACCTCAACAAAGTACAGCGTTGGTTATTGTTTTGACCCACGCACAAACACAAATTTTCCCCGCAATCCTTTCTTTCTGAGCAACTACAGTAGCTGGTATGTTCTGCTTTTTTCACGAGCATGACAGCTTTCCCGTTTAGGACAGTTGGTTTGCCTAGAGAAATTCCCCACAGAGCTTTCTCACAAAGTAAAAAAAATTGCTGAAATGATTCTATAAATCACAAATAGAATATTTTTCTACAATGGGACACTGACTTGTTTGTAATGATGTTGCAAGAGAGCTAGAAGGCACAGGCAATCTGTGTCCATACCCATCGATGCTTTATGTCGACCTGAGTTCATGCCTCCTCAAGGACACTTTTAAAACACACCACCACTTGATCCCAGAAAGTGTAAAACAAAATATGAGGTGACTATAAACACCGGTAATGAAGAAATCGCGCATGCTCGATAAGTGCCAGAAAGATTAGCACTGTTAAAACCACGTCTGCAAAATTTATTCGTGCCCTATCTCTCTTTCTAAATCAGGCAGCAGAAAATAACAATTTAACTCAAAAGCAAGTCAAACAAAGAAGAAGAAACATTACGCAATAGATGCACGCTTTAAAGATAAGGCAATGTGCGTCGATTTCACGCTAAAGACAATTCCACAAACGCAACAGTTGCCTGTAGCACTTAAGGCATACATACGACAATGCTATATCTGTGCGTGTTAACAAAATACACTAACAACAAGTAAAAATACAATGTACATGCAGTCCATCCTGTTTAACACAGCGTATAGTTAGAACGCTATTCCACACAAGATTCACATAAGACAGTCACTCAGCGCTTTCAATTGAGTGGTCACTCGTGATGATGGGATGAAACACCACGGGGGTTCAACAAACACTTTGCACCTTCCTGTGTTGCTATCACTTTCAGCTTTGAGTGGCAGCCCTCGAACGGCTGGAGAGAAACATATCGCTGTACAGTACTTAAACACCTTCATCACCCTTAGTGATGCTCGTGCTTAGCTATCACAAAGCTAAGAAGCAAATAATGATCTCCCATGATAAACGCTTCCAATGGGAACCCTGCTTTATCTTGTACACAATCTACCTGCCTTCAAAACACACAATCTCCACGAACTAACACTTCAACAACGGTATGCGTGGTTGCAGGACGGTCATCTGAGAGAGCACAAATGAGACACTGCTAGGTCAATACCACAAGAAACAAGTTACGAAGAAAAAAAAACACTGTCTTTCCTTTTCAGCTCCTCTTGACGAAAACTGTTGCACAAGCTTCGCCACCTGCTTCACCGGCTGAAAAACTACGGCGGCGGTGAGTCAAAACAGCTACTGCCTGTTGAACCGGTTGCTTCGAAGGTGGCTGTCGCCACACAACTGTCTGCCACTCTACGTCCTTCGCTATGTCTGCAGCTCGTTGCCAGGTTGGCCCATTCGCAGCTTCCTTTGATTCGGGAGAGAAGTCACCGTTCCAAGCTTTGTCACCAAGATCTGCCGGCTTATCTTTGCTGCCAACTTGAATGGCAAGCTTCTTAGGCAAGTTTGCAGCTGCCTCGCTGGCAACTTTTTCATCGCTGCTTGCCTCTGCCACAGCAGCTTCGTCAACAAGCATTTCTCTCGAAGAGGGAGTAGCGTTAGCAAGGTCCCTTTTGAGGCTTTCTTGAAAGTTATTAATGACACTTTTGCCAAGACTCTCTTGCAAGTCCTCAGATTTCTTGGACACGGCTGGACTCGGGCTTCGCCAGTTTGTGTAGCGGATAGGCGAAGACTGTCTCTCATCTCTTTCATTCGATCTGGAACTGCTGTTGGCATGCTTGGCCAGGGCTCTCCGTAGCTCAGAGGCACCGGACGTTGCCCCAGCTTGGACTGCACTGTCATCTCCACTCTTCAGCAGCCGGCTTTCAGTGGCGACGCTGGGACTCCTGCTACGCCAGTTAGTAATGTGACTCGGTGAGCGGTGCTTCCGGTTCGATCTGGTTGTCTTTGGACTAACACTATTACGTCTCGTATGCCTCATGGAATTGTCGGAATCGACCGTTTCATCGCTCGCGTAACGTCCCTCCATTTCGCGATAAGAGTCCCGACGTTCCCTGTCTGTTACAGGACTGCGGCTACGCCAGTTGGTGTCGCGGCTCAAAGAACGTCGTTTGGGGCTGCCACTACTGTCGGAAGGCCTTGCAATGTCATCTCTTGGTACCTCGAGACTCGCTCGCTTTGCGCCGGCACCGCCAACGGCGGCATAAGGCTCCTCAGACTGTGCGAGGTCGTTTGAAATAACGGCCTTTGTGCTCTCGAGATACTCGCCGCTAGGGATGGTCTCGAGCACTTGGGGCTTAGTGTCAGCGTCATCGACGCGCCAGGCACCGTTGGGAGACGATCTCCTCGGTGAACGCCTTCGGTGTTCCTTGACACTGTTGGCAGATTGTGAGCTAGCCAAGCCAGGCTCAATAGAATCTGGTGGATTGTCACGTGGCGTCGCGGATTCTACACCTGCAAGCGGACAGCAAAAGCGGGAACGTCAGCTGTGAAAATTTGCACTGCACTGTGCAGTTTCAAACAACATGCATCATTTGTGATGAAAAATAAAACAGCTGTTAGTAACTGTATGATGGCATAGCGAGGCGGTCAGTAACATACATAATGCAAAATGGGCTTAAGCATAAAAGTGCGGAATACATCTCGCATCATACCGCATCATACCATTAATCTTAAATGAAAAATATATATATATATATATATATATATATATATATATATATATATATTTGTTTAATGCATACTGAGTGGGCACCAAGGCAATCATGGTATATGTACACAATTTTAGAGGCGAAGCTCCTTATGGTGTGGCTTGTGCGTACCTCATTGCAGTGCGTAACCACCGTTGGTGCATACCCGAAAGAGCGGTCCTTAGAATGTCCGCTGGATGGCGGCACTTGTATACGATGAATACATGATGAAAAGATGTGACATGACTGTACTTGGAGTGTTCACTAGATAAAGGGCCAGACTGACAGATGTACAGACAGACAGAGAGGCGGACGACAGGTGAACAGACAGACAGAGAGACGGCCGCACGAATAGACGCATGGACCGACCGAGAGACAGACGAATGAATGAACAGAAGAACGGACGAACAGACGGACGCACGGACGGGCGCACCGACAGTCGCACGGATGCACGGACGTATGGACGAACGAAAGCAAGAATGAATAGATGGACGGAAGCACGGACGGACTGACGAACACTTTGCCCCACCAATCATCATTCACTATGTGGATATGCCACGTTTTTTTCATCAACAACAACGAGGAGACTAATAAGGTTTTGTAGAGCTCGAAACTCCAGTTCTCAATGTTCACCTGGACAGAATGCTGCAAGAAGGCGCTATCAGCTCTGCTACTGTGGAAGGTGGCTCCGGAAACCTGGTAGACGCAAAAGTTCAGAAGTTTCACTATCATCACTAAACGCTTTGTTAATTGATTATCACCAATTAGGACCTACTTAAGTTCTTAAACAATTGCTCATAACTTGCTTCTAATGTGCGCAAATTTTTATTTGATGAGATGATGCTCAGTAAAAATATTCACGTGTCCTGCAGAGCGTCCTACCACACTGCTAGCACCAAATTTCAACACGACAAGAAAAAAAAACACTGCAGGGAGTGCGGAGAACTGTTGACGAAATTCAGCAGAGATAGAGTTAATGACCAGCAGTTATCTTGCCTACATGCTAAATGCCCTGCCCATGCCCAGTTCTCCTCGATTTTGACTATGATGTAGGGACAGTAAAGCAAAACAACAACTAAGTTTAGACTGACAAGTTACACTTTGAAAACTCTAGAATTGTCCATTTCGCCACCATAGACTAAATGAGAAAATCAATGTCAAAACTTTTAAATTTCAAGCTGAAATTCGTCATGATTACGTCACGGATTTCAATAAGTCTTTTTGTATTTTAGCCACAACAAAACTTCTTGAAACTTGGCATGTTAATAAGTCTGTGGATCCATTGAAAGACAATGAGCTTCATCTTTACCCGATTGAGAACTGCACAGGCCTTGGTAGAAACCATCAAAACCTATCGCGTCACGGTGCGTGTAGCAGGAACCTGAAGATGACGTCGCCACCTGCATTTTTTTTTTTTTTGAGTGCTTTCTCGCTTGCCAAGCATAATTTCACAGCAGGTGCGGTGTTTTTGGTATTGTGGAGGAGTAGGTTGCTAATAAGAGAAAAATCATTTCTCTCTTCAGTCTCCCTTTAACCGTTATTTCGTTTTTCGACTCACTCTGCTCTCTTTTTGTCCCTTAAGTTACAACTATCATTTTTCTTTTTGGCTCACTACCTCGTCCTTAATTTAAGCTGGACCCTTTTCGTAAGCCTACACATTCCTGCTCCGTAGGTAGGTACCAATAAGATGCAGCTGCTATATACCTCTCTCTAAGAACTTTACATCCAAACTAGAGCTCGGCATCCTCACCAGATGGAACCGCGACATCTCCTCTCTCCCCGTCCTTAGGCTTGGCGGCGTCCGCTTTCCGCCTCCGCCACTGCCATGGAAACGAGGGACCCCCCTGAAGCGGGGTTTGGTGCGCCCGCGACGGCCGTAGCTCGGCCGATCCGTCGTGCGCGTAGTACGGCCGCAGGGTGGGCTCGGTGCGCCACTCCTGCATGGCCAGGTACGTGTGCGGCAGCAGCAGCGGGAACCGCGACGTGAAGTAGCCGACAAACTCCTCTGGGATTGTGCCCAGCTCGGACTGCAGTGCTTCCGGCAGCTCCCGGTAATGGTGCTTCTGCAAAATGAAAGGTCACATGCACTTAGTGAACATTAGGCCCCCCTCGATAGTTGCATTTTCATGAAGGTGAAATGCTCGAGGCGCCGTACAGTGCCGTGTCTGCACGTTAATGTAGTGCTAACACCAATTTTACTTCACTGTGCAAATCTCCTGCATACGGTGACGACCTTGAGCTAGGGAAACTGAAAAAGTATTGTTGAGATATTTTACTGTGACATTAAAGCCAGCTTTGAAATGGAGTATTTATTGAGACAAGCGTGATGCTAAAAACCACCGTGTGGGAACCCCGAGGCATGCAATCAATTTGTGCTTCGTCTAGCTTCCCGAACATCTTTCCATGGCAAAAATGATGCTTTTAGTATTGTGGAAGCGCGATTCGCTGATTCGCTCTAACAACAATATAACAAACACGATTACAACAAAATATCGCTTATAACAAAGTAAAAGAAAAATGGCCTTGCAATAGATACAGTGCTAAGAATAACCTTTATAACAAATTTTCAGATATCACAAACTTATTTTGCTGTAAGATGCAAGTTTGTTATAATGAGGTTTGAGTGTAGTACAAGAGACAAAGCCTTGCTCTTTGGTGTACATTTATTCCGAACACTAATACCTTAAAATTTCAGTTAAAAGTCAAAATATTCATTTTTTGTTTCATTTTTCATCTCTCATCTTAAAACATCTTTTTATCGCTTATCTTAAAAAAGAAACAAAAAGGGGAGGGGGGGTTCACCTTATTGCGCATAGCCCTCAGCAGGTCCCGAACAGAATGACCCTTGTAAGTCCGGTACTTGCGTAGATCTGCGCAAACGCAACGATGCAGAAACTAACGTAAAAATGCGACCAACAAGAACACTGGTAAGCGACAAGAAGCAACTGCACAGCGTTCTGAAGTTGTCAATAAGAAATAGTACACTAAAAATTAAATGTAAATAGAATAAAACAGAGGCTCTGCAAAAGAAACTCTAGCCAACTCAGACTGGCAATACCAAACTGGAAAATGCACTATGGCATTGTGTACCAAGAATGAACTGTCCCCCCAGTTCCATGATTATGTGCAAGGACACCAAGAAGAAACTGGTGATTTTTCAACAAAAAATAAATAAATAAAAGAAATCCTGGCAGAACTAATCTTAAGATCACTAATGAAATTGTCGACGATATCATTCAAGCAATGTAGCGGTACATCGCACTGCCAGCGCCACAATGGACCACGTGTAAGCATAGGCGTTCACAGGGTTCTCCTTCGGGGTCACGCGCAGAATTGAAAGCAGATAGAAACATGCCCCGCGTTCCTCACGCACAAAACGTACTCACAGGTACGGGTGCACGTGAATAAGCGTCTCATTTGTTACTTTGCCGTGTCTGAAAAGCGCGCGCTTTTCGGAAACGGAGACTGCGATGATTGCATGACCTTTGTGCACCAGGTAACTACAGCAGAATCATTCCAGGTAAAGCCCGAGGCCAGCCAAGTTGTACGGCCTTCTCCTCCTCGTCACCACGAAATAAGGGCGCGCAAGGGAGCGTCGCGCCTTTATCTCGCTGGGCGAAGTAGGCGTAGGAGATCAGAGCGGGTGCTGCCGCGCGATGTGGCGACGTGCGCTCTTTGCGCCATCTTGCTGGTAAGGCTGAAAACACAATTCCCTCCGAGATACTCATGAGCAGCGGTAAGTGGTAGGTACAAGTAGCTTGCCGTTTGAACGGCGAAGGATGTGCTCCGGGGTGGCTCAGTGGTTAACGACTCACACGACGCAGAGGTCCCACGTTCGATTCCGCGCGCCTGAGTGTTTTTCTCTGGATTTTTTTCTTCCTTGCGTTTTCATATATATAGATACGTATACATATACGGTGCATGATATCTACGCCGACGCCGGTGGCAAAATCCAGGCGAAAGTGTCCATATAGTTGCTATAGCAATAAAATGTTCACTGTATGTGAACTCAGTCTCAAAGGGTAGCATAGCTATTTAAGTCGTAAGTGCACTGAAATACGCTCGTTACAGCTGATATATCATCATATATGGGGTCGTTAAAGGTGGGTTGGACTGTATTTGCACTCAAACGAGATAAAATGTTTTGTATTTTATCCCAGATGCATACACCTTCAAGAAAATTGGGAGTAATGTTGACAGAAATGCTGGAAACACTACATTTGTTTCGGTACGTATATTTACACCGATTGTCAAACCCACAGCAAGTCGTCGCCGAGCTCTTCGAATTCTTGCTACCACGTAGATCACAATGTTTTTTACGTTATCGGGTGAGCACAGGTTTTGCGTTCAGTACCCTTGGTGTGGATGGGTCGCACAACAGTTCGCATGTAGTGCCACCATGACTACCGGCGCCGACGAAGATGAAAGAAATACCGCGTTAACCTCTGCTATTAATTTCGGCAGTGTTCAAGTAGAATGGGGAGCACAACAATAAGAAGCTAACGAGTAGCAAAGATGTAGCCTAAGCACCACTGCGCGCACGGATATGATGACTGGCAGGGGCTCAGAGAAATGTTTTCGAAATGGCGACACGGTGGCTTTGGTGAGGCATGATGTGTAGAGTACGTACACTTGTACATGTATTTCCTTTTCGTTAAGCACACATTATGAGCAGATTACGCATTCAAAGAACTTTTAATACTGATAAAGTTTACTGCTGTGATTACTGTGGCTGCTTTGTTCTTGCAGTTTTCCCGTAACTACAGGTTGCTGGGGATGACAGTATTCCCTTTCGTCGCTAAGGAAGATCGCAGAACTCCCTTTGCAAGAAGCTTCGTTCAACTTCCTTGACGTGAGAGAGACTGTGTGACACAGAACATACTTTCGCGTCCTAAAGATGCAGGTGTTAAACGAAGTTTGCGGGTACACGTGTGACAGGGGTATAATATCTCCTCCACGTTACCTTTCTGCAGCTCCTCGGTGATGTGTTCCCGCCAATCACCACGCACCACTTCAAAGCCGCCACGTTCGAGACGTCGCACCACCTCGCTCTCTGGAGGCTCTTTCTCAATTCTGTCACTCACATCCTTCAAGAAGAAAAAATGACAAAAATGAGGACCATGGCTGCCCTTCATTAGGCAAACCCATCTGAAGAATTAACAAAAGTCATCAAACGCTGTAAGAGACGAAAAAAATTCTTGAATGAGGCGTGTTGGTGTAGCCAACCCTTCAACAAGTGGTCTAGTCTCCTTCAATATTACACAGCCTTGAGGAAGACAAGACTGCTTGTTGTAACATTGGCTTCCGCAACACGCCTCGTTCAAGAATTTTTTGTTCCCTTACATTTCTGGCTTACTTGAATCAACACTGACAGTGTTGTCAAAGTAATAATGCACCAGATAAATGTTTGCACAAGCAGCTTAGCTATGTGAAATGAAATAAAACTGAGTATGTGACTGAACGAAAGGTGAAAAGGGGAAAGCAAAGCAGCCTCTACTTCTTGCACTCTTCCTGAGGACTATACAAATACAAAACTTCTTTTTTGTGAGACGGCTCCTGTTGCCCAATAAAAAGGCATCATTAGGAACGAAATTCTGCATCTGAGCAAAAAGACGTTCAAATGATGTCTCCGATTTCTAAATTTTTAAATCCTTAACAAGTGATTAAATGTGTAACACAGATAAATACTCATCTCAGTTCTTACACACAACCATGGTTTACTCGACAGACAACTACGCGTCACTCTCGCGTTGCTCTTTATCGGGTGATGCAGATAGGCCATACGAAATTTTTCTCAGCGGCAAAAAGCCTGCCATCATGTATTTATGTGCTAAATTTTGACCACAAACGAAAAAAACACCGCAAGTGCAAAAACGAGAATGGAGTCCGAGGTACCTGGAAGAAGTCCAGCTGCCTCTTTGGGCCCCAGAAGACGGGATGCATTACCACCGCCGAGACGGAGGGACGCTCCTGGGGATCCGTGTGCAGCATCTGCTCGATCAGGGATTGGCCGAGGGGACCTGGAGTGGACAAAGGTCGCGCCATTTATACACCGTATTCACTCGTGTAAAGCTTTACCCTAAGCTACACAAAAGGGCACTGATAATGTGAACGTTGGTGCATAAGAAAAGACAAGTGCCCCTGGACGTGTGCCCTTTTGCAAATGCGGTCATAACAATGATAGCCAAGTTATGCTGCATTCGTTCTGTAATTATATACTTCATATTTTACTTTGTCAAATTATGTCATATACAAAGAGCTGTCTCAGTCCAAGGTTTTTTGCCACATCGGCTTGTTTTGTTGTATATTCTCTAGCGCAGCATCAATTTACATCTCCCATATGTTACTGTAACATTTCTTTTTCTCAATTTCAATATTGTATAGTACATTTGTACCCTTCCTTTTGTTGTCTCATTGTACGTGCTTCAACATTTTACAGCATCACCCATTTATGCAATGACTTTGTGTTATGCACGACGCTTACTAAGAAAGGGTTAAATAATGAGCAACAATTTTGCTACAAACCAGTCAATGTACTGAGTTGAGAAACGTTCACATTTGACCTTTTTACAACAAAGGCCAAAGGTTTGATACAAGAACACTGTGTAAGAGAAAAAAAAAAGTCACATCATTGCCGCAAAGGCGAAGCAATGAATGCGATAGCAACAAATTGGAATGTCACGCGAAGAATGGCAAGCAGATCAAAATGTGCCTCACGTTGCTCAGGCACAAACAACACACGAAACATACTCACAAGTACAAATGAATGTGAATAAGTGTCTCAGTTGTTACTTTGCTGTGTTTGAAAAGCTCACCCGTAACGAGTGCAGTGACCTTTGTGCACCCGCTAACTACAACAGAATCGTTCCCGTGAAAGCCCAAAGCCTACGGTTCTTCTAACCACGAGATAAGCGCGCGCTCTCATGAGCATCTATCCCCCTAGCCCCCCTCTCTTGCGACCCTAAGCACACGTGAGAGATGAACGCATCAGTGCGCGTCGCCACATCAGTGCGCGTCGCCACATCATGACGCTCTGGCGACGCGCGCTCATTGCGCCATCTTGCTGGTAATGCTGAAAGTATAAAAGTTCCCCCGAGATTGCCATCGCCAGCGGTAAGTGGTAGACATAAATAGTTTGCCATTTCAACATTCAAGGAGGTGCTCCTTCGTGGCTCAGTGGCTAATGCTACCCATTCACAAGCAAGAGGTCGGATATTGGGTTCTGCGCGCTGGAGCCTTTTTCTGGATTATTTTTCTTTCTTGCGCTTTCATTTATATAGATACGTATACATATACGGTGAATTACGGCGGTTGCCAACATCGACGCCGGCAGCAAAGTCTAGCCGAGAGTCTATATAATTGCTATTGTAATAAAAATGGCTCGCTTTAACTCTTCCTGCAGTGTGATGTTCGACTACTATTCTAGAAAGGTAATTGGAGGCGACCGTAATTCCTGACATAGGTGCCTGATAAAGGAACTTGAACTTTGGAGTTCCACGTGCCTTGGTGTACTCCTTGAGTTAACCTCGCATTCCCTCGTAACTGCCAAAGTGGATCTCAGAGGCCATGTCAAAATAAGCACGTGGTTGAGATCGCCTCCACCAGGTGCCACAAGAAGTCAAGCTGGTTACAGGAAATGCATCGGCTCTTTCAATCAGCTCATTCAATGAGTTTTCATCAATTGCCTGAGCATGAACTAGTCCTTATCTTAAGTAAACTTATGCTCAGACATCAAGTGTATCCACTCGAACCAGAACCATCGACTTCATATTAGTTTTAATTTTCAAAACACAATTTTTTAATATTCGGGCAACTGGAAGTAGGTGTTTTACCGGCACTGCTTGAGAGAAAAACAAACAGTCTCACTCAGTGCTCATTCAAACTATGAACGTCTGAACGTGCCCTGAATAAAACTGCGAAACCTTGGCGGTTTCAACGGTGCCGCAGCGGTCGCCCATAACGCACCGTTTGTCCCGACTTCCAAGAGGTTGTGTCGGCCATGCTTGATGTTGGCCTGCCGTTCCAGGGTGTCGCCGAACGGATGTCGACCCCCACTCAGCACGTAGTAGAAGACACAGCCCAGTGAGAACACGTCCACGGCTTTTGTCTGCGCAAATACGATAAAGAAGCTGCGATTAATACAAATGCAGCGTAGTACATACCGTAATACTAGATACGATTGATTATTTCTTAAATGCAATGTAATATCTACTAACAATCCACCCTTAATTAATACTCAAGAGATGAGACCAGTACATGACAGTTGTTTTGTCATGACATGCAGTCAAGACTTAACCTGAAGTTTATGGCAATTAAAATTGAAACGGTTAACACCACTAGCTGCCTTGGTGAGACTGAAACGGTAAGATACAGTTGCAACTTCTCTTATGGCACTTCTTAAACTTGAGAATTGTGAACTTATATTTTGCTACTATTCCACTGCAGAAAATACAAATTCCTTATCAAGTGCAATTACATGACACAGAGGATCGCTAGGGCATTTAGGCATTCATAGTAGAAAATCAAAGAGCACAAAGAGGTTTCATACAATAACGGTTTCATACAATAATGAGTGGGCAATGTACGGGGGTTAATGATTCCCAGGAGCTTCGCCCACTGATCATTCACATTGTGGATATGCTGTGATTTTTTTACACGGCTCCTCATACATTTCGCAACACTGCAGTTGCCATGCTTGCGTACAATTTAGAAACCTTCATTGCACTGCATCTGTGATCTGATTAGATAGGATATTCTTTTGTGGCAGAAACAGCAACCTAAGAAAATTCCAAAGGTGCATTATTTCACACTGAGCAATAATGTTCCAAGAGTTGTTCAATAGCAAAAACTGATCATTCTGAAAAACAAACGCTTTGTGTGTGTCAATCATTCGGCCATGAGCCTCTATGCAGAAAAATACAGTTGCTATGTTAATCGTGAACGTTCACCAAACGAAGCTTCAGTAAACCAATGTTTAAACTTATTTTCACAACACTCAAACCTCATTAAAATGAAGTTACATCTGATATGAAAACAGCTTCCTTATATCAGAAAATTCATATTTAAAAATATATTTGTTACACTGTATGTATAACAAGACTATCCTTCGTTTACTATTCATCAATAATATTTCATTATATAGTTGAAATTCGATCTTACAAAACCTGATTTTACCAATTTCTCGATCTAACCAAGAAGCTTCCTTTTCTCGGCAAATGTCCATAATGTTCAGTGTTGCCATCATCCTGAATTCACAAATTAACAAACCAACTCACAAAGCGGATTTCACAAAAAATTTTCCTAAAATTGCCGATTAAAAATGTGATTACTATTTTTCTAATGTTGACAGAGATGAGGCGTTCTTAGTGAGTGCACTCTATTGCGGTCTTGTGAGAACATTTAGGTGCCCTAGTCACACATTTAGCTTCAATTTGAAGAGACTGCATGCTGTGCCTACACACGAAACAATGGACTCTGCAGTTGGTCCCGCTCTTCCGTGCCAGACGGTGCCAGAGGCGGCTGTGGTTGCTTGCGTTATTTCCTGGTTTATATAACAAATGGCGTCAATTGTCTCCTCCAACTGTGTCTCTCGGCCTACTCGCACAGTCACTTTATTCGTTCTCTGCATCTACGCATATAAGTAGCCTGTTACAGCTCCGTACGTCCATCTGCCCGGCCGCACCGCCCAGACGCTGGGCACCTTATGTTCCGGGTACGGAAGCCTCCATGCCCAAATTAGCCTCGGGCCGCTCTCGCAGACTTTTTGCACACACAGGCATGGGTTGGCCACAAAAACAATGCCGTAGCAGCTCGTGAATATCGTTGCATTTCAATACTCAAATCATTATAACAAAGTTGCATCTTACAAGAAAATAAGTTCATTACGTCTCAAAATTTGTGATAAAGATTACTTCCAACACTGTCTCTATGACAAGGCTGTTTCGCTTACTTCGTTAGAACCAATATTTCACGTTCGTTACATTGAGGTTTGAATTGATAGACTCTGAAGGACCTAAATACCTCTCTCTCGATTTCACGAACTTCCCAATTCAGTGATTTTATTCGGGTGTGGTCATCACTTAGGTAAATCGGGTTACCTCTGCATCGAGGTTCGAGTGCATCGTCAACTGGATCGTCCGCATTAAAACCATAGTTCAAGTCAAAAGAAAACGCTGCTCACCGCTCGCCCCTGTCCCGAGAGCATCTCAGGTGCAATCCAACCGTCGGTGCCAGTGACGCCGGACTTTCGTGAGAACGACAGCCGCCCATGGCTCAGCTTCTTGCAGAGGCCAAAGTCCGAGATCATGGCCTTGGCCTCACCGGCGGCGTTCCGTCGCGAGATGAGTACGTTGTGCGGCTTGACGTCTCGGTGCACTGCGCGTGTGGCGAATCGGTGCTTTCGTCAGGTCACTCAAATTCAATCTGATGTTTATTGGCACAGCCTAATGTTCCTTACATTAATGCAGGATAGTTGACGCATATAGCTGTTTGTGCTGAAAAATAAAACTGGCTCATTTCTCATCAAGTTTATGAAAAAGATGCTGTAGAGAACATTTGCACTACTGCAATAGATAATGAAAGAAATGAATAGACACTCTATTAATAAAGTTACAATGCCACGACTATGCAAAGCACGAACACGGTTACATACTTATCCGGTAGAAAGAGAAAGAGAACAAGACGAGTATTTATTGAAAACGCTCGCTAGACAAAGTACAAGTCTACATTTGGAACCCCCATGCCGACGGCTTTTGGCATTGAAGTAGTGACCTTCAAGACTGAAACCTTCTTCAGAATTCTTGGTACTAAGCAAATGCATGAAAACACAGTGTGTACAACCCTGAAGGCCATTCTCAACATAACTGATCATTATGTGTGCTAAGCCAGTGGTTTCACGCAGCTTAATTACTCCTGTTTATATTTTGTGCTGAACCACAATGAAGAATCTTCTGCCATCATTTCTGTCACGGAAGTTACGTCAATAACTCATTTCCATCACTTCCGTGACAGACATGACGCTGGCAAAAAGATACATCTGCACAAGATTGTCTTTGAACACACTTCCACATGCGCTTTCTTGATTCACTCTTGATCTCAACTTCACTTCCCCTTAAAGCCTTCACAAGAAATGCCTCTCACTGAAGTATGATCACAAGTGATTCCGGAAATAATTGGCATCATGCCTTTTCACAAAAACAACACATTCTCTGATTGTGCACACCAAAGCAACAAGCAAAAGATGAACAGGTGAAGTAGATTTGCTGTATGTATACCTTAAAAGAAGCACATTGAATGTGCTGCCATATCGGGAATAGACCATATCGGGAATCAATAATGTCGTGTTTCCCTTTCATCCCACAACTGATTCCTATGCATCCTTTTCTTTCTTATTCCACTGCCACTGTTCCCTGCAACGCCAGCAGGGTCTTACAGTAAATGAATAAAAAAAAAGAAAAAGTTCCACCTCAAGGGCAAAGCAACAAATGCGATAGAAAGAAATTAGAATTATACGATGTAAGGCTGGAATCTAACTACTCAACGATCTGATCTCGCGTAACATTATCAAACGCTGGTATAAGAAAATATGGATGCTCCGCTGAGCGAAGTGGTTTTCGTGCTATCTTTGGCCTCAACAAGGGGTGAAAGTGTGACAGCACAGCAAGTACAAGGGCAGGAGCCATTCACTGGTGTCATTCAAGAAAGTGAGTATTACTGCACAAAGGATCAAAGTTTGCCGTCACTGCACGAGCGATGTGCAGCCACTTCCCCACTGGCAACCCTTCACGCTTCTTTGCCCAACTAAGCTTACCAGTGCATTTGACCTCTACTTGCAGCCTTCACCAGCTTTCGCTCACACACAGAACACACAAAACATTTGGGCTTAACACAGAGTGTGACGGCGAAGGCAAACAAGCACTTCTGCTGTCATAAAATTGTTATCACAATAAACGAACTCACCAATGTCAAGCGAGTGCAAGTGGTGCAGTCCAGAGGAGGCCTGGTGGAGCAGGGTGGCCGGCTCCAGGTGGCCCCAGTCGTCTGAGTCCGGACGCTCCACGTAGTCCTGCAGGGTGGCCTCGCACAGCTCCAGGGCAATGTAGCAGAACTGGCGGTCTTCCTCCTGCCATACGAGATACACATGCATGCCAAAAACAGAATCAACGTGTTCACACAGCACAACTGAAACGAGAACAGAGGAGAGGACACAGCACATGTGCTGTGTTGTGTCTTCACCTCTGTTCTTTCATTCGCGCTGTGCTAACATGTTGATACTGAATCACAAATTACCAAATGCTAAATGCCAACATTCTATCATAAAACAGAAGCTGAAGACGGCATGCATAGAGTTATACATGTGAAACACTGGTAGGGTAGGATTATGACAGAGGAGACACCGGTGCAAACATTTGTCGTTTTTTTTTCTCAATGGCATTAAGGCAGTAAATGCGAAAGGAATACAATTGCATTAAGTCCAATTAGCACAAACCATGTTCCATCACCCTCATAAACAGTACTGTCAACAACTTGGCAACATTAGCCACTGGTAATTACACGAGTGAATATAGTATAATGTTTGCAACACGCTGTAGACACACACCGTTTTTTTTTTTCTTATTTTCATTTTTCCCCCTCTTAATGCATGCTGTAATGTACATGCCTAATTAAGAACAAGAATAATAAAATATTTGGGGTTTTACATGCCGAAACCACGAGATGATTATAAGTCACGTTGTAGTGTAGCGCTCCGCCACCAGTGCCCCTATCGGGTCAGCAGCCGAGACATGCAATCTATCGAACACCAACAAAACCGGACAGAATACATGTAGGCACGCACCATGCAGAAGTAGCGGACCACGTTGGGGTGCTCGTCAGACTCGCGCAGCAGGTCGACTTCGCGGCTTGCCAGACTGATGCAGTCCGGCAGAATGCGCTTAACTGCCACTGGGCGCTTCTCGAATGTGCCCCTGCAAAATGAATTGTAAGTGCTTATAGATGTGATTGTGGAACAAATAAAGAGTGAAGGAGATCCTCATAAACACCTTACACAAGCACAAAGAACTATTAGCTCCATCCATACCACACTATTATTCCAATGAATGTACAAACAGCACAAGAAACAAAGACCAGCAAAGAACACACATGTATGCATACGCAAACCTACAGGCTCGTAAACGCAAGGTTCTGCACTCTGAACAGTGCTGTGTGCGTTCTTTGCAAGTCTGCCTTGCCCTGCTTGTACATATGTTATGACCAACCAAAATGTGCACAACTTTCATCACTTCACGTTGCCCCAGGTCCTGAAGTGAGCTGAAAAAGTGTGAACCAGACAAAGACAAAAAAAGCCTCTTTCATTCATCTTTCACTTGCGCTTTTTAAGCATGTTTATAAATTATCAACATGCACGAGAATTCACTGCACCATGTCCCGAACAACAAATGGCCTAACAGTTTTCTTTGTCGAAAGCCTCTTTTGCCAAAACATCCGTTTCTCAATACAAATGAACGTTTTGCAATTTCGTGCAGACTTACGACAGAGAGAAAGACAATGTAACCCAAAGATGTCAGTCAGCTTTAGAGAAAGCCTGACATGACAATATAGATGGTTAGCCTCAGCTAGCAGTCAAATCTAAAACTGTCAGTTCGAGCATATGGGATATGTGAGTTAAAGCATGACACACATTCTAGGATTTTACAGCCTAGCAACTACACACTAGCTTGAAAAACAAATCCATGGACCAAAAGCAACAGTTGCCATCTTGCCACTGGCCACTGTGGCAGCACACCTCTCATACCTTCTGCTTGTCGTTTACGGAAGTGTGCCGTAATTACTTGAATCTAACGCGCACCTTTTTTCCGGTTAAGCGAGTTCATAAATCGCATGCGCGTTAGAATAGAGTACGAAAAAAAAATGAATACGGTCATTCTATTGCCATAGGCATTTCCAAAATGGCCGCCCCCTAAGTGCGTCGGCATGGCGCGTCGGCCATTTCTGCCTATGTGTTTCCCATGAGCGGCACTTCGTACGTGTGCTGAGGAGTTCGTCATCTTGTAGTGCATTAGCATCGAGGGCATGGAAGGGCCGACTTTAAAAACTCGACGAGTGCACCACGATGCCGCTTTTAAAAGTCATCGCGTGTGCCGAAACGGACGGAAATTGGGCCGCATCGCGGTCGTTCGGAGTTCCCGAAACGTGCGTGCAGGACTGGCGGAAACAAAAGCAGAAGATTGTCGACAGCAAACATTCACGCAAAGGCTTCAGTAGACCACAGCAGGGTCGGTTCCCGCAAATAAAGAGCTGCTCGGCGAGTATGTGCTTGAGCAGCGAGCGGCACAGCGGCCCGTGACGACAGAACCTCCAAGTGCAGGCTATGCAGTTAGCCTTAGAAAAAGGGCTAATGCGGAGCCAGTTTAAAGCGAGCACATGCTGGCTAACTAACTTTATAAAGAGGAAAGGCTTTTCCCTCAGAAGGCGAACGGGCATATGCAAAAAGTTTTGCGGAGGAGTACGATGAAAAGCTTCACAGTTTTCAGAGGTTCGTCCTAAACTTGTGGCACAACAACGGCTACCTGCTTGGGCAAATCGGGAATGCCGATCAGACGCCTCTTTACTTTGACATGCCTGGCACCACAACCGTCGAGAAGAAGGGGGCGAAGCAAGTTCGCGTGCTGACATCGGTCCACGGTAAAACTACAGTGACGGCAATGCTCTGTTACACGTCAGATGGGTACAAGCTTCCCCCGTACCTCATATTTAAATGGAAGACGCTCCCGAAAGGAGTCGTTTTTCGAGTGCTGTGATCGTGCGAGCCAGCGAGAAAAATGGGTGCACGTTGCAATCGATGTCTTACTTCTTTTTTTTCGTCATGGAAATCGGGTGCGCGTTACAATCGAGGGCGCGGTAGAATCGAGTAAATACGGTACTTGGTGGTGTAATAAGAGCCCCCACCGCCGGAAAACACGCAGAGCCGACACAGAGAATCGCACAGATTAGAAAAATTGGCGGCTTTGAACGAATTTGATGCCAGACACACCTTTTGCCATCCACTCCTTGAAGGGCCATGAGGATGGTGACAAACTCTAGAAAGAAAATTTAGTGCCGATTCTGCTCGAAAACTGCGCTTCAAAGGCTGCAGCTAATGACAAAGCTTTACCTTTACGCATGCCTTGGAGGACTTGCAAAGACAATTTCGCACCTGTTAGCTCCGCAGGTCAACCGGCTTCATTCAGGTAGCGGTATGGTCTCGTTTTTTTTGTTTTTTTTTTTCTTCCTCTCTGGCCAGCTCCAGCTGTTCGCAACATCTTGGCATTCAAAATTTGCATAAAATAACAGTGCTACTTTTTTTCACAGACTATGATCTGTGCGCATCCCTCCTGACCGACTGCCCTCAGCATGAAGACCATGAGCAGACAAAATTAAGGAGAAAGACGATGAAGACAGGGCACTCACTTGAACACGAAAGTACCATTACAGCCACGGCCAATCACGTCTTGCGTGTCGAAGCTGATCTTGCCCACGTGACAGACGCCGTCTTCTGTAACCTCTGCAAGGAAACAGGATGCACAAGAGGAGGTGGTGATGCAATAGTTATCATCGTGTTTTCGGCACCAAGCGCTGCACGAGAAATAATAATTGCCTTGTAAGAACCGAAACAGCTGACGCATTTTTCCAGAAAACTCAATGAAGAGTGCTTCTTCAACATTATGTAGTGGTCTTTGGCACAAATTCACATGGTGCCCGACCACTGAGCCACGCAACAAACACAAAAAGAACAGAGAAAGTTTGACAATTTTTATTGCTGCTGATGCGATCTGCTTAACGAACTTGCTTATAAATTGATATATTTATTCCGATATATTGCAGACTTGAGCCTCTTGTGACAGAAGCTTAAGAACAGGTTTACATGGAATTAAGCTTAGAAGACAAATAGACACGAAGTTGATTCGAAATTTAATACCTGACCTAAATTTCACAAAATGAGGCCTACTTCAAAGACTCCTGTAATTTAAAGAAACAGACTCAAATTGATAAGTGCTGCAATTTGCTTGATAAGTGCTGAGCAAACCTTGATGCGAGTTCCAGTAACCACTGGTCACTGAGACTCGCATCAAGGTTTGTTGAAAACATCTCAATTTCTTCGAATGAGGCTGTCGTTGGGTCAGGTATTCAAATTTAACTATGGTTGTGAAGTGCTGAGGTTCAGCACTTATCTCTTTGAGTCTGTTTTCCTGCTGTACATTTGATGAAAAGCTGCTGAACAGGAAATGCCACTGAAAACAAAGTTTGATCCTCATCCTTCATTGACCCTTAAGGACATTTAACAATGTGTTAAAGGGGGGGGGAGGAGAGATAAACAGTGTTGAAATTTTATATAGTGGAGTGAACGCTCCAAATTTCTAACTTTATTCAAATAGTGTTTGCTATTCAATTCGATCGGCAATGAAATTTTACTATTCAAACTTCCCAAAGACCAATACAGTCAACATCCGTTTGACTGTAACCCCTTCAAATTTTTAATGTGCTTCACCTTATTATACCTTCGTACCGTGACGAAGCTGCCTTTCAGGCTCTGCCACGGTCTCAAATGTATTCAATCGAGAGAACACTCGTTCCAGCACAGAGCCGACAGATTCGGCAGATGTGGGGTCTAAGTTAATGTTGTTTTGAACCTATAATTTGGGCAGAAAGTCCGAAATAAGGCACCAAAAATATTTAGCATTCAAATTTCAGATGTTCTTATATATTCATGTCTATGAGGCACATTTGGAACTCCAGACTCAAAAGGAGCACACCGTTGTCCACGATATCAGTTCGGTTTCCTGAGAAGTTCAAAGAGGAGGACAGACTGAGACAAGGTCTTCTTTGCCTTTTACGTGTAAGTGTTGTTGACAACGCTTTGGTTGGAACAAATCATGTACATAAAATGATGTGGCCTCTGCATTGCTTCATTGTTGATAGGACAACTATGAAAGACCACCCTTCCAGCGCTTTACCAACCTAGCCATGTTGCTGTCTCGTAAGAATACGCTCAGGAACCCTCTCCCACTTTTTTCAGCAATATTGGTTTGAAGTATCGTCCGAGGCCTATTCTGGGAAAATTCGAGAAATATTCGAAAAATATTCTAATCGATTGGCATTCACACTTCAATATTAGACTTTGCTCTGCACTCAAATATAAACTTTCAAACAGCTCTACTTTTAAAGGGCCCCTAAATATCCCCCTCCGATATCTTTTTTTTTTTTTTTTTTCAAACTCAAACATTTCAAGTAAAAATTCTGCCGACTTCATGTTCGTCGTACAATCGTGCACCATTTTCCCACCACAACTGAATTTCGACCTCTGGGTGATTTGGGGGCCCTTCAACAAAGAACCAACTGCGTAACAAGTAAAGAGCACACAAGAGAAAAGATTTCAGCATCTGTTTATACCAAAAAGTAGAAAGGGGTAGAACACATGGATGGAAGGGGGCAAATAATTTTTTTTAAGAGATAACGAAGGAAGAGAATTGCTGTAGCAAAAGAGTAATACTAAACCAGTCCCTCTAAAGGTCTTGCCTCTGTTAGGGTTGCCATGACAAAGACAAATATTCTTGCTCAAACATTGTCTCCAAAAACATTTTCTCTTATAAGTAGACTCTCAGTAAATGAAAATCTGTTAAACAGAACTGGTGGTTAAATGAAACAAGTGCTTCTGACAAGATTAGTTTCATATTTGGATTCTGAACCCTTGCTCATCTCTGAGTAAATAAAACACCTGTTAAATGGAAAACATTTTCCTGGTCCCTCCAGGTTCTGTTTGACGAGCCTACTGTACTATTTTTCGTTACATAAGAAACTCTTATCTTTCTCTGAACTTTTGTCTAGCTTGGATTTATATCTTACATGTGGTTATACAAAAGACAGATGTCCCAAAAGCCATAAAAAAATTTATTAATTGCCGTAAATGTAACAATAATAATAAATGCAATAACAGGAGAGTGAAGGCTCACCAAGAATTTGACTGCCACCACTGACCCTCAAGTTCCCACTTCGTGATGAGCGCTGGTACTCTCTCGCCTGGAAAGGGACGCAGCATTTGGAAAAGTTATTGCCTGTAGTTTAGCTCCCAGTGTGAAGCTGGGAATGGAGAATTCATTTGCTCACTCCCTAACTTGCTAGTCAATCAGTGATAAATTGACCCCGAGTGATTTTACTCATTCGGTCATGCATTCACTTGCTTTCTCATTCCTTCATTCACCCCTCACTTGTCTATTCACTTAATTGCTCACTTGTACAATCACTTGTACAATAGTGTTCATTCATTGATTCTACCACTAATCCATCTACCTATTCACTTGTTCACCCACTCAATGCATTCATCCTTTCAATTGCTACTTTATCATTAACTTATCCCTTCACCTATTAATTCACTCACTCCATTCATTCATCTTTTCAATCACTCATCCATCTATTCACTTATTCATTTCACTATTAATTCACTCGCACCCCATTCATTCGTCTTTTCAATCAATAATCCATCTGTTCATTTATCCCCCTTCACCAATAAATTCACTCATTCACTCAACCATTTATTCACCCGTGCACTCTTTCTCATAGCAGTACTCAAGGGCATTCCAGCACACAATATTCACCACAGCTTCCTTCTCGAAGCACAAATGCAGACAGCCTACAGCAACACAAACTTCCAATTTGGAAACAGGCTTTCGGCCAGCCTCTTTTTCACTCGCCTGTGGATAAAGGTAGGCCACGGCCCCCGCCATGCTTCCCAGGAGAATCACCAGTGCCACCTGGGGCCAGGTCACCTGGCCCAGGGTGGACAGTAGGGTGTCTTCCGGCGGGTGCTGTGTTGACACGTCGACGCGCCGGTGCTGCTGCCGTGGGGTGCGGGGACCCCTCACCCTGACACCCTCCCTGCCACCCCACTCGTCTCTCTTGCGGTTGAAGAAGGGAAGGGGCCTCCAGCTCTTGCCATCGTCCCCGATCTCCCACTCCAGTCCTCCTCG